>NC_084982.1:11360556-11613056 GCF_963691925.1 Scomber scombrus
GTTAGCATGTTAACATTTGCTAATTACCACTAAACACAAAGTATAGCTGAGGCTGATTTTACATCATCATCAGCTTTGCAGATACTCATTTTTCCTTATTTTGGACAAATTAAAAGTGTGAATGTCTGTACTAAATTTCATGACAATTCATACTACAGCTTTTGAGATAAAGGAAAAGTCAGGGGGTGGTCACCAAAATCAAATTCACCCTCTGGGGACCATGAATGCTTGTTGAAACAGTAGTTGAGATATGTCAGGTTGGACCAAAGAAGTGGATCAACTGACTGACTGATAGATAATATACAAATGCAGACAAACCGAAAGAAAAACGACTTGGAGTCTACAGCCATGCTGGAGGCTCTGTCAGTGTGTTCGTATGTGATATCAGTGTGAATTTCAGACCAATGTCACCATCTCTAGGTCCACACTGCTAGCATGGCTGAAAATGTATATGACAGCTAAGCGATTGATCACTCAACAGGCACAATGAAATGCAGCAGATGTAAGCAATGAGGTCATTTGAGGTGAGGTCATTTAACCAACTGCATCAATATCTTTTTGTACATTTACACCAGCACTTACCTCACTGTTATTATGGATGTTCTGGTAGGCAGCTGCCAGAAAGATAATAAAAACACTAAAGTGCTGACTTTGGGGAAAAGGCCAAAAGCAGAGGCGATGCTGACCTGGTAAAGCAGTACTGACACACAGTGCCAATAATATAGCAGGGCGGGGTAGTTTAAACCTCAGGGGTGCAGGGACAGACTGTGACTGAACTTCACTGGAGCAGTACGCACAGTAAACGCATCACTGATTTATTTAAATAACACGTGAAGCTTCAGTCTGTGAGACGCTTTTAAGACGTTAATACAAAACAACAAAATCTCATTCAAGGATCTGATAAGCTCAGCATGTTTTAAGTGGAATGCATCCACTGTGTGTATAGGGGAAGAAGTTTGCAAACAGATGGATATTGACAAAATAATCTTAACTTTAGAGCTGCAACATTTTACATTTTTTAAAAATCTGTTTAATTCCTCAACGTATCATTTGGTCTCTAATAGGTGAAAAATGTTGATCACTATTGTCTTGTTTAGTCCAGACCAACAGTCCACAGCAGTCTACTGTCATAAAAGACAGAAGAAACCAGACAATATTCATATTTTCTGTCGATGGAGTAATCAATGAACTGTTGCAGCCCAGCACCAGCTAATAAATATTTTCATATTAACAAAGTATCAAATGACTACTTGAATGACTACAACATCTTTCAGCTCATTGTTTTTGTTTCCGGACTGCAATTTTACTGTTTTCTTGGTACACTCTCAATGCTCTCATTATCTTCTTTTCAGCAGCAGGCAGCTGTGTTAAGCTCTGATAAACCGACTGTATGCTACCTGCTCAGCACCAAACAGGAAACAGACACAGTTACCAACTAGCTGGTGTTAATGTTGATACATTTAGCAGCTAAAGAGACAGACATTTTTCTCAGGAGTTGGTGGAGACTAAAAACTGTTTTATTTAACTAGAAGTTTTTGAAGAATCACAGACGATGGAGTGATGAATCTTTCTCTTTACTCCTTACATGCCAGCACGGAGAAGGACACACAGTCGTTCTGCCAAGCAACAAACCCTTTCAGCTTTTATTCTGTAATTCCTAGTGGGAATTTGAATAAGAGAGGGCAATAATGTAATAAAGTAACACAGTAACAAAGTCATAAAGTAAAAAAGTACAGAAACCAACCAAGGAATACTGATAATCTTTGCTGACACTCTGCTAGATCAGAAACGGTAACTTTTACTACCAGGGGCCTGTTTCAGGAAGCAGGTTTAACAAACTGAGTTCAAACCTGAACTCTGGGTTGACTAACTCAGAGATTTCGGTTTCAGAACAGGTGATATCAGTTAGTTCAATCAACTCTGAGTCAAAGTAACCCTGAGTGAAGTTCGTGCATGAGGATGGAACACAGATAACATGATTCACCATGGCAACGGGAGAAACAAAGGGCTCAGTCCTCCTACTTCTCCCCAGTGGAGTTAGAAATATTAATGAATGCAGATAATGAGCATATATTTAAGAAAATGGCATGGCAGAAAATTACTAACTGAGTCAATGTGTAAGTATTAATGAAAAAAAATGTGCGAACTGAACTGAGTTAGTTGACTAAGAGTTTTCACTAAACTCTGAAAGCAGGAAAGCAGGTTTAGTGAAAACTCTGAGTCAACTAACTCAGAGTTTTCACTAAACCTGCTTTCTGAAACAGGCCCCAGGTGTCTTGTCTGATTTAACAAAACGCCTGAGGCACAGTCGTTAAGGCACACACACGACACAAAAAAATCCCTCACAAAACAGAGCTTATAGGAGAGTGAATAATGCACAACCATGACTCGAATTAATGCAGATGTTGCTCCATATCTGCTCAATGTGGAAATAAGGAAATGTTTGCTCACACGTTCTCTCATTTCAGCATCAGGGTGTACACATGTTGTTTCAGCTGCCTTCAAGTGACCAAAAAAGTATGTTATTGCAAATTTAAAGATCCAGTCCAGACATATCTTGTGCATACTGGACTATGATTGGCCTCCAAACAAATCGTGATCCCAGACAGAGCGAAACTTTCCTCCTTCAGCAGATTCATGTGAAAACAGCGTTCTTCAATAAGAAAAACACATTTCAGTAGAGGGGGTTTAAAGAGGATATTACTGTATGTACACAGACCTTGAGTTGAGTTAAGATATTTTTTCAAACTAACATTACTGAGTACTTCCATGCAAAACAAATTAAAATCCACTTCTGATTCGAGTCATCTAAAAGAGTATGATCGCTCATCCTCACTGCCCACTTATGAGAAACTGGAGTGAAGTTGCTAATTAGAGATGATGCTACTGGAATAAAAACAAGAACAAGCAGTATTATGATGAAACTAAATAAGACTACATAGATTGTGTTGTTTTGGGCGGGTTGAGACAACTCTGAGAGTAGGAAATGTGACAGTGCTGTGAGCAGTACAGACGGACATCCCACTCTCTGCTTGTCAGAGATAAGGAGCCAGCAGCAACGTGCTATTCTTAGATCTGCTCTTCACTGGGGGAAGATGTAGAAGTCTGTACAGTAATCATGCGAATGCACACTCAAGGAGGAAGTGGGCCAGGCAGGGTGAGATCCACAGTCTCTTTAACTGGTCGCCCAGAGGAAAAACAAAAACAAAAACATTGATGTTGCTGATGGTCATAAATATGCAGTAACTGGCTAAGTTAATGATATAATGACACATTTTATAGATTAGCATTGTTGCCATGTACCAACCATTTATATGAAATCAATACAAATGTAAATATATAAACAAAAACAACTTTAATGGATTATCAAAATTGTTGCTGATTAATTATCGTCAATCTACTGATCAGTTAATTGACTCATCGTATCAGCTCTAATTATGGGTTTCCATTCGTGCTGCAACTAACAAGTGTTTTCATTTTCATAAGGGAAACAGGGAAAACACCTATCATAATTTCCTCCAAGGTAAAATCTTCAAATAGCTTTTTTTGTCGCTAAACCCAAACAGATTCAGTTTACTATAGTGTAGGGCTGCAATTAATTTTTGATTTTGATTTGATTTGATTTATTTTGAACATGTATGAGTAACACAAAAAAAGTAACAAACAAACAAAACCAATGAGAACAGTCAAAACAAGACAACAACAATAATAATGTGAACCCGACATGTCCGAAAAGGAGTAGGATGAAGCATATGCTTATTTAAACCTACCCCCTTCTCCACTACTCAATTAACAATCAGTCTTCCCATACATATTTACATATTTAAAAAAACATATAAAAATAAATAAATAAAAAATAAGTGAACAAATACACAAATTATTCATGAAAACAGCCGATTGTTAAGGCCCTTCTTCCTCCCTGTACCTGGTGAAAACCATGTGTTTGTACCGCTTTTTAAACTGGGTCATGCTTGGACATTGCTTGAGCTTCCCACCCAATCTGTTCCACAACCTCACTCCACAAACAGAAACACAAAAACTTTTTCATGTTGTGCGTGCCCGCTGATGTTTTAAATTGAACTCCCCCCTCAGATTATAAACCCCAACTCTGTTAAAAAACAATTTTTGAATATTTCCAGGAAGTATATTGTTTATTGCTTTGTACATGATTTATGCTGTTTGAAAATGAACCAGGTCTGTGGGTTTTAATGTTTTTGATTTTAAAAATAGTGAATTTGTGTGATCTCTATAACCGGTATTATCAATTATGATTGTTTTCATAATTGATTAATCTGTCAATTCATTTTTTAATTAATCAATTAATTTGTAGTTTTGTCTATAAAATGTCAGAAAATGGTCAAAAATGTCGATCACTGTTTCCTGAAGGTGTAATGTCAAAAGTCTTTTAGTGTTCCTATCAACAGTCCAAAACCAAAACATTCAGTTTACCATCAAAGAGGACGAAAGAAATCAGAACACATTTACCTTTAACAAGCTGAAACCAAAAAATGTTTGTATTCTTTTTTAGAAAATTACCCAAAACAATTAATCAATTATCAAAATAGCTGGCAATTAATTTTCTGTTGATTGACTAATCAATTAAAAGACTTATCATTTCAGCTCTGCTATAACAAAAGAAAGTAAAGCAGAAAATGTTACTTGAAAAATTACATAACTAATCAGTTGCAGATTCATTTTCTACTTAAAGATGAATTTGTCTAATTTCAGCTCTACAGTTTCCATATTTCAGGACATAGACTGATTTTATTCCAGTAAAACTCCTGCTGGTTGTATATTAATGGGCACTGGTCGCGATGTGTATCTGTATACAGTGGGGGGATTAGGTTCATGACTCCTATAACTGAGGCAGATGGCTTCAGGCCAGGCCAGGGTTTACTCAGAGAGGGACCAGGCCTATTATGGTTTCAAGAACTATGTGCAGATGTTTAAAGGCTCCTCCATCAGTGTGACCACCACAGTCTGTCTGCCTCTTCACGGAAGCTGATTTAATGATCTTTCAGATGGAACAGTCATGAATAAATCAGACACAGTCTGCTCTGTGAAGGTGATCAAACTGTAAGGAGATCTACTGCCAAGTCACATTACATTGATAGAGGCTGAGCAGACTGGCAGCTATGTGGGTTTATAAAACATACCGATGAGCAATGAGAGAATTGATCAGCCTTTTATTTCCGAAGAGGCAGAGACATACATTCGTTGCACCAGCCGAGTGTTTACGGCCAGGCAGACACAAAAGGCCAGAGAAAATGAAAACAACAGCATGTGCGCTGCGCATTCAACCCATCTGTAAGCAGCTTATGAGTATGCAGGCCCGAACATGTTTTAACGACAAAAATCAGTCGTGGACACGACACCTGTGGCGGGTAATAAACACTTTCTCGCGTGACACGGCGGAGATTAGGATACAATGGTATCCGCGTCTGTTTACGGGCCAACCACAGGGATAAACACGTCAACACTGACCTGACGATGGGTCCGAGCTGCAGTATGTGCAGCAGCAGAATGAGCGGTCTGTCTCTGCTGAGGTCCCGGTGGATGAAGATGAGGGTCAGTTGCACGAGCACAGACGGCACGAGCGTGAAGAGGAGCGTGAGCCCTTGCCAGATTTGGTCTCCCGCAGAGCGGTACGTGGAGCTGAGGTAGAGAGCTGCCGTGGTCTCGGCCGTGAACAGAGACACCGACACAAAGATAGAACTGGGGAGTCGCATCCTCACTCAAGGAGCCATCTGGAGAACCCGCACGTCCATCCCACCCAGCACTCACTCAGCCGCTGGACGTTATGTCGGCCGCCGCCGCCGCAGCTCATCCGAGGATTGAGGGAAACTAGCAGGCAGGCAGGATGTTTTCACATCCAGGTGTTGTCACTGCGAGAGACTGCAGGGGGCGCAATCGGCGCTGCGCTTCTGTGCGCACCATGAGCTCGCGAGAGGCGCCGCTCAATGAGAAGGTAAACACTGTTCAGACTGATAACACACAGCAGAGTTAATTCAATCACATCAGATGATTTAGCAGGTTAATAATGTTATAGAAATAAGACCATCATTTACAACAAACGGTTGATAGTACATTTTATATCCATTGGCTTGGTTTAATTCTGTCATAAAATACACATAACACTCTCTCTCTCTCTCTCTCTCTCTCTCTCTCTCTCTCTCTCTCTCTCTCTCTCTCTCTGTCTCTCTCTCTCTCTCTCTCCCTCTCTCTCTCTTTCTCTCAAGAAATACATCTGAAAAACAACTAAATAAAACATTAAATGTGTATTTTCTTTTTCTCTGTCTTAGTTTAGGATATATAGTGTTTTATTAGATTTCTTTTAAACCCAAAATAACCATCTCATACAGCATGCTGTACATGAGAACTGGTTGCACTGAACTGTGAGCTCTTTGAGTTTTCCTATTTCTTCTGCTGTCATATTGTCAATGAAACCAGATTAAAAATGCAACATGTTTAAATAACACCTAAATAAATGTGGTGAAAGGTAACTGACTGTCCTGTGGCCTACAGATGGAGAAGGTAATCCATGATCTGGAAGGTCTGAGCATTGATTTATGTTATAAATATTGTTTTCATGTAATTCAGATGTGATTGTTGGTCATTTGTGAAGATAATCTGATAAACAAAAAATGCGCGCGTGTGTTTTTTCCCCTGATCACTTTATTATTAATAATAATTAGACTTAAAATTCACACTTTGCTGTGTACAGCTCCGACTGCAATGGCAAAAACAGCACAGACACATTGCATAGCAAAGTTCCACAACCGGCACAAATAGCATCAGGAAACAGCTTTGGTTTGACATTACTGAGTTCACGGACCTTTTACATTTCAACATGAGCCAAGTGCCCAAAACACCTTTCAAAGCATTTTTACTTACTAATGTTTTCAGACCTTTTCTCTGTGAGACGTGATCACATCCAAATCTTACAAATGTGTTTTAAGGCCTTATCATCACATAGTAAGAAGCAAGAGGCATAAAAAGAAATCTGCCGTCAGCTGTAATCTACATAACTAAATTGAACAAAGTAGCATCCTGAAGAGGTAAAATGATATATTCACACTGATGACGTGTTTTGCTCTTTTGTACTCAGTCCTAATCACAAGCTAAACTCTAGTTTCCTGCAGATATTTTCAGGTAGAAGTTGTAGCAAATCACAACATTTCAAAGGTCTTCATAGATAACAATAGATAAGTTTGCCATACCAAATAAGTACAAACAGCTTTCACACTGCAACACAGCCTAAGCTCGGTTCAAACAGGTGAGTAAGTTAAGTTGCACAGCGCAGACAAAGTGAGACAATAAAATACTGTAGTAGTACAGTTTGTTTTCTCTCAGTATCTGTTGATTATACCTCTCTGCCCAGTTTGATTTTTTAAGTTCAGTAACAAAATCCTTTCAAGATTTTCAGTATTTGTTGTGCAAATATTTATTGTGACAACAGTAATTTGACAAATTAAGAAGCTTAAAGACATAAACTCGAAAGTCAGCGATATGTGAAGCTGAGCTGGTGAAGTGGTAGAACATTTTTAAAGGCATTATGTGATGTCCTTTTTTCTGTGACTAATGTGATTGCATTTTATTTCAGCTGTAGATCATTTAAGTTCATGTGTGTTTGGGACCTGAGAGCAGCACCTCGGTAAAATATGCTGCAGTTTCATTCACTGTATTAGCAGTACCACTTTCACAACGTCTAAAGCCTCGATGCGTTTTATCACATTGTAAATTGAATTGAGCAATATTAAGCTACGGTATGTGGGATGAATCTGGTAAAGCCTTGTACTTGAATATTCACTTTAGAATAGACACAAAACAAGAACAGCTTCTACTGTCTAAACACCATCCATCCCACCACAGTTTCAATCCAGGTTCCGAAGTTTCTACCAGTCCTGTTCACGGAGAATTTACTGGTTTCTGTTCAGACTCTGGGTCCCTTCACACAAAGACACTAAACAGAGGGAACTCTGATTGGTCTGGCTGCAAGAGGTCAACCAGGAAACAGACTGTCCCCGACAGGCCTTCAAACAGACTGTAGACACTGGTCACAGAATGGGAGCCTGCCTTAAACTCTTCCATGAAGAGGAACTCTGCAAACCTTCAGGGGAGAAAAGAAAAGTGGAGTGACATGAATGGACATTGACATTTTAAATGAATGCAGAGTCAAAGACACCAAGGTCCTGTCTTTGATATATTTTTCTTAAGGCACACACATGACACAAAAACATCCCTCATCTTCTCGAAAGTTTTTACATCTTTAGAAACTCTGACACCAAGATGTCTGAACAGGGTATATGAAAAAAATCCTTATAGTTTAGATTTTATAAATTTAGGTAGGTTTATGTCAACAGCTGTCCATAATTAATGACTATTTTTTGTATATGTATGGAGATTTGCTCAGGAAACACGCTGTTTGTGCTTTTTGTCATGTACAATATCTTAATGTTTCCCTTTAAAGCTGGAGTGCAGGTATTTTGTCTCCCCCCTCTGGCAGTGATAGTAAAGGGTGCTCAGCTGTGATTACAGGCATGCAGCACTCTCATGCATACCCTGAATGACAGGCCCACAGAAAAGACCAGTAAAAACAGGTATAGTTTGATAGTCCACTGGCCCACTGGGTTTATCCCAGTATGCCTGATGTCCAGTACACCACTGGCCGTAACCTACTGTTGTGGCTGTAAAATGGTAGATAAATTGTTTTTAGGTCACACAACCCCCACAAATTGGACTGTACTGTATATACACTCATTCACTTGGCCAGAGTTAGATGAAAGAATCAATGTAACTCTTATTTGTGTACATTAAATATGGCCCTGGAGCCAGGAGAGGATCAGATTTAGCCTGGCAAGACTGGAAACATGGGAAGCAGTTAGCGTGGCTCTGCCAATAAGAGGTAACAGTACCTTTGAAGCAAAACGTGTAAAAACAACATGTGGTTTTACGAGAGGTTAGGTGCAGAGGCCTTTAGACAGAGATAGGCTGTTTCCCTGTTTCTAGCTAACTCTCCTGGCTTTAGCTTCATATTCACCGTAAAAACACGAGTGGTATCGATCTTTTCATCTATTGTAACTCTCAGAAAGAAAGCATAAAAATCACTTCATCAAAAATGGATATTTTTGATTTTTGTTTCTGTACTTCAGCCCTTTCACACTTAATTTCATTCAGTAGCCTATCAGCCCAGTTGGTATACTGTATTCCTACTGGTTCCTACTGGGAGCGAAATAAATGAATCTGTTGTTTTTGCAGTCACTGTGGAGATGTTACTTATTTCAATCAGCTTTTTCCAAATAGCCTAACACTTACATGTGTATACGTACTCCATCTAATTCTGAGCGCAAGTTGAAATTTCACACAAATTACATCAGGGTGACAGGGTATTTAAAGCTGATTCTGGTATTTCTTTGGACTCAAATTATTATTATTATTATTATTTATAATTTGTCTTTTTTGGTCAATAAATCATCAATAATAAAAAGAGATGAAGTATTTTATCAGATTCATATACTGTACCTGGTGCATTTGACACAGAAATCAGAGCATCAAATAAACAAACAACTTTATCAATCCCACTAGTTGCAATTTGTTTGGAGATGAATAAAGTTATAAAGAATAAGAGTTGTATTGTATTTGTTGCTTGTCACACGCCAGTCAAATTTCAATTTACAGAGAAAGCAGGAAGTCCTGGCCTCAAATCTTTTAATAATGAAGGACAGCAGAAGAGGTTTCTTGCCTCTGAGCACGGTAGATGTATTTTGAGTTTCCTGTGAGCCGATAAAGCAGGAGGAAAACGTAAGCACTGCCTGCAACTCCGTGACAAATCCCAGGTCCCTTTTTCAGGAGCCCCTTCTGCCACACAAGCTCTCCACTGCGGATACATGTGTCCAGATACTGGGGTTTGTTATTGATCAGGTAGGCTTTGGCAAAAAGATATGCCACACCTGCATGAGAGGACGATAACGGGGGGAGGGACACACATGCATGCACCCACCAAACCAGGCATGGAAGAAGGCAACGTGCCAGGCACACACAGACAGACACAAACCGAAGCACACAAGCACAGGCATTCACAAAGGACGACTGGATGACTGAGTTTCTGTTTTCTGATTGTTACCCTCTGCACATACTTGACATTTTTGTATAATAGCAACTGTTTTATTTTCCAGCAGTGAACACGTCATCTCTGTTTAATTAAGCTAATTATCAAATGGAAGTTGCACAATCATGTCCTACTACAGAACCCATCAGGACCATAGACCACTCTGTTGGGATTCAAATTTACATACTGAAATAGGATTTTAGGACTAAAATAATATTGAAATTATCAGAAAACATAGTGTAAATAGAAATGATTAAAGTCTCTAAAGCATGATTCTTGAAGTTTCTTGGACTTAGTACATTTAAGTTTATATTAGTATGAAGTAGTATGTTAATAGGCTTACAACCTTGTAACCAGGCAAGATAGTCGATATTGGACGGTTCTGCAAAACCTCATGACTCCAACATTTTTGTAATGTCAGTCAGACACGCTACACATTGCTGGAATTGGATGTGAATTGTGAAGTGCAGAATTCGTCAAATATGGATGTAATTCTTTGGGAAACTGGGGCAGAATCTTCCTACATAATACTGGAGACATGCAGGGAAAACATGGCTCTCTGATGTAAGGAAAGCCGGTGTTGGTGGATTCCCTTCAGATAGGATTCTTGATGCTATCGAGCAAATCCAATGAGGAATCAAATCTTTCAGGACAGGCAAACTCTAACACATGCAGCATCTTAGCTTAGCCAGATGTGTTCATGTGAAAATCCTTTTCCAGTTTACAAAAAGGGTCACTTTTTTTACTTCCTTGTCATCCTCAAAGTTTAGTTTCCATGCAGAAGTGGCCAGTGGGCTTATGCTTACTATGGACTCTGTGTTGGTGTGATTGTTACTGAGGATCTCCGACCCTGACAGCTTTCTTCATCTGATGCAGTCAAGGAAAGGAGAGTTAGCTTTACACATGTGAACACCACAATCCCACATCAATAAATATCTCTAAAGTTTCCTTGTGTTTACAGTCAGAGGGCAGCAGTTCTGAGAAGGACATTCAGGCTAAAATCTTCATTTCTAAAAGCTAATTTACCCTTCAAAACACAAAGTCTCCCTGGATAACAAAGACAGACATTAAATACTTACAGGAGGTAACATACTTCTCTATCAAAGCTCACTCAGAGCTGCTTCTCTTACCGAGGTACTCTGTCCCATAGTACGAGTACATGAGGGGAAAAGGCTTTCTTTTCCTCCTGGCGTATTGTTTTCCTCCCATGATGATGGCCTGGCAAATAGATTTGATCTGATCCTTGCTCAAAATCTGGAAAATAAAGGACATCCTGTTGTTATTTATAAGTCATCATAGACATAGAAATACTACTGTCTCATTGACAAATCCATAATCAATTAATATATACACATTGTTCATTTCAAAAGTTAACTGCTGGACACAACATGTCTCCTACTTCACTGTCTAAGTCTATTCTCAGTTTTTGTGCACTGGAGGCTTTATAGTTTCCACATAACACTTAGTCCGTTTGCAATGTCACTTGAGTTCCCTCAAAAAAAGCATGCATCAGAAAGCATGAACTTCAGTTGGTTGCCTTGTGTGTGCACATGTAGACTATTTAAAGACACGTGGATCAATTTGCAGCAGGTTTCTCACCTCTATGCCCAGCTTCTGCTTGAGCACCAGGGCGGCACACAGGTACCCAGCACGTCCCACAAACAGCTCATCGGAGCCGCACTCCAGAAAATTGATGGGCGCACACACCTCCCACAGTTTACGAAATTTGGTCAGCGGCTTCACAAACTCAGCCAAGCCCAGGGACTTGTATATCATTGTGGCCACTGCGTAGATGCCAGCCCCACCTAGCAGTAAGGCAGCACGCATGTTAATGTCCGGCTCTGCGTCCACATTTTTGACCGACACATCGATGATCTGTTTGGCCGTCTTCAGGTAGGCGTCCCGCTGCTGCGAGAACAGCGGACACTCGCTGACATGATACAGCATGTAGGCCACCCCGGCCGGGCCATCATACAGCCCTCCGTCGTAGTCGCTGATGTCGACCGGGACCTTTTTCAGGATTTTGTCAATGGTGGAGATGACGGCGGGCACCACGGCATCTGTGCCCTGGCCCGGGAGCAGCGCGAGAAGCGGTTGGCAAAGCAGCGGGTGTTTTCCATCACCAGTGAAAATCCCCACTTCAGTAACGCAGATCAGTGTCAGCCCGAGAGGTAACCAAGGATGCTGAGGGAAGAAACAAACCCACTGCTCATCCAATCCCATCAGCCCTCAGCTGATTGGATGACAGCAGGGATGGTTCAGTCTCATATTAGATGCTGGGACCTGCAGCCTGTCTGCCCCGCAGTGACCTCTTGTCAAAGTTTTAATTTCAGTGTGCAGAAGTGGAAGAAGTATTCAAGTCCTTTATTGAAATACAACCAATAATAATACAGTTACCACAAAGACTCCTCACTCTACACAATTAAAACTCCATCATCTTAAAGTTTTAATCACAGTATGAAGTAGCTTTACAAGTAGCAAAATATGTACAGTTTCCATTGTACAACCTGCAACAAATCCTATATCATGAAGGTTATAATGTACTATCCAAACTTTTTTAAAGAGGTGTTAGGCTTTAAACTTTTGGTGTATTGTGTTATAGTGTTTATTTTGACCACATCATTTCTATCAATTAGGGCAGATAAAATGACCTGTGTGAAGGTGGGATGTATGCAGGGCTGCTGTATTAGACTGCATGACAACTGATTGTTTTTTGTAATTATAAGTAGGTTAATTATTATACAGAACTGCCCCCTGAGTGCTTTAGTTGTCTAGCTGCTCAGGTAAAAGTCATGTCAAATACTAATATATGTACTGTTGGGTAGCTGAACTTTTAATAAGCTGACATTGTACATAAATCTAAATCTGCAAATCAAGTTAATGTCATAAGAGCCTAAAGACTAAACAAAACATGCATAAAGGATAAAAATGAATGGAGCTGAAAGCATCCAACATAAAACATTTAGGGAACACATTAAATAGTTGGTTGTAATATTTGCATATTTGCAAATGCTGTACACTGTTTGGGCCTATTATATAGATAAATAAATAAAGATAACTGAAATATGTAAATATATGAAATGTATCTTAAATTCATACATGAATCAGTGGAGCACACTACAACTACTGCTAATTATAATAAATATAGTGTGAAGAGTGACTAAGTGACCTATATTTATGAATATTATATTGAACTTTACATATGAATGAATCAATAATCAAATAAGATAAAATTCATAATAACATGAAATCATTAAAAGGGATCATATGTAATGTGAATACTTACTTTGATTTACTTTTTTGCTGATACCATTTCTGTACTATAATTTAAGTAATAAAGTATTTTTTCTATTATTGGGACCTATTTTACTCCACTGCTCTTCATTACACGTTCCCAGTTTTTCCATTGTTGGCCCTGAAATGTTCGATCCATATTTCAAAAACTTATTTTAAGACCCATCTATTTTCCTTAGCCGCTGCAATTAATCCTATAACGATAGCTGAATCCATTTAGTTTTTCCAAATTCTCAGTGTGGCTTCTTTGGACACTTGAACAGAATTGAGACGTTGTTAATATTATCAGTTCTACCTGTGCTTCTCCTGCTATGACCATTCAAAATGTCTGCAGTGACAAAGGTCTATTCATCCTGAGAATCACCAGTGTCAAGTCATTCTTATTGGTTAATGCCGCAGTTTAGCTTCTTCACCAACAGATGGGGACAGAGGCCCATAGGCTCAGCCGTACGCTGTCCATGGTGCTGAAAACAGCTCCGACTTCAATGTTGCCCCAAAACTAAGGAGTGATAACTATATCATACAATTGTTTTATTTGTGACTTCATACATAATCAGAGTAACTAAATTAACAGTTTCACACTAGAAGGCTGTTTTCACATTCATCTGCAGTTTATCTGTGTTCATTGAAAACTATGAGCATGAGTTATTTGGAAGCCAATATTGGTTCAATACTATACTTACACAAGTGCAATATGGAAACTTGAAGTCTCCAGTGCTCAAATAGTAAAATTGGACTTTACAGTGAAGTAGGAGGCACCTTGTGTCCAGCAGTTAAACCTCTGAAATTAAACCTATTTGCATATTCATCTATCCTGGAGTTTTTAATGAGGAAGAAGGAGGAAATGTCATGTTCAGTATTTGGATGTTGTGGAAAAACCATATCAGACATTCATGATTGTTCTAAGCAGAAAAGTTTTATGTGTCTTAATACCTGTCTGGAGGGGGTCTTTAAGGTACCGATTCTTTACTTTCAACTTACTCTGCTTAATTCTGCTCATAGTTAGCTGTTGCTTTATATTAAACCATCAAACACACAAATTAATCAGAACTATCACAGGTAGCCAGTGTCAGCTGTGTTCATTACTGTTGTATCACACTGGGTGCCATTTCCAAAACGATTGAGTCGGTTATCAGAGTCAAGATTGTGTGAGAGAAGCTTTGAATCAATTCTAAATTTTAAATGAGTTTTTGATCCGTTTCCGTTTAAAGAAAGAGATTAAAAAAAAGAATGTCACAGAGATATGAGTGTAGAAGAAAAGGTCATCCTTTAAATGTGGAACTAATTACATATGTTTGAAGTTTTCTTTTAAAGAGTGTGGCTAGCCATTTTTTAATCAAACCTATCAATCAACCCTAGACCTAAACTCAATTATAACCAAATTGAAAGCCTCACTCTTGGTGTCTCACACCCAACCGGGAAAACTTTAGAGTCAGTTATCTTTGTTATAGTTTACCTACCACCTGCAGCATAAATCAACCTGACTTGACATTAAGAGAAAACTTAAAACCCATCTTTGCAGTTTGGCTTTTATCTAGTGCACGTTTACTTTTATTTCTTATTGTATTATTAGTTTGATTATATTATACTTCATTCATTTAAATACTTTTATTTAAACTCACATTCTATTTATTAACTATTAATTTACTGTTTTAGGGTCAGCAATTGGAGTTGCACTCAATGTATGACTTGTGCCATATAAATTAAGTTTTACCACTAAAAATTCATTAACTTTATTCCAAAAGTGAAATGAAGCTAAATGAATGCAATTTGAACAGATCCTTTAATAGAATTTATTCTGAAATAGAAAGTCGCAGGAGGAGGCAGGAGATAATGTAGAGAGAGAGAGATGGTGAAGGGAGAATAACAGTGGCACTCAGAGCTCTGAAAAACATCATTTGGTTCAAGTAGGCTCGTCTAGTTATTACTTGAAATAGCAGGCAGTGGGATCAGCAATGGCCTCTTGAGTGTGTTTGTGTTTGTGCAAGTAGCCATTTCACTTTGATGGCCATCTCTTTTTAGTCTTACAGAAATAGAAGGAAACTAATTATGCACATTCGGGGGTTGAAATGGTTTTTTTTTGCCAAGTCTGCAGCCATTTTGTTCTTATTAACCAATTTCGACTGAAGTCCTTAGAAGTGGACAACAGAAGAGTCTAGAAAATTTAAATGGTTCAAGTCATGCTCTGAAAAGCATATTTTCATCTGTCTTATCTGTGGCCTTGATACTAGAAACTCAATTTGCATTTATATTAGAAATGGCATTAGACTCAATTGGTGCCATCTGATGCACCAGCAAATAATGTTGCACCAGTGTTTTCTATAAGTCTTTGATTAGAGATACAAGGACCATGAACAATGTGAAGATGAAAGGTTTAGTGGAGACTCAAGAACAGCTCTCCTATAGCATTGAGTAATTGACCATAATGTAGCAGATCCATCTGCAGCAACTGATAGGAAAGGTTTTCATTCCATCTATGGTTGCAACAGATGAGACAAAAGGTCTTTTCGTAGACATTTTTACAAATGTATTAAAAATAAACTGAAATATCGCACATAAGTATTCACACCCTTTACTCAGTACTTTGTTGAGGCACCCTTGGGTGTCTTCTTGGGTATGAAGCTACAAGCTTGGCACACCTGTATTTGGGGTATTTCTCCCATTCTTCTCTGCAGATCTTCTCAAGCTCTGTCAGGTTAGATGGGGAGCGTCGCTGCACAGCTATTTTCATGTCTTTCCAGAGATGTTCAATTGGGTTCAAATCTGGGCTCTGGCTGGGCCACTCAAGGACATTCACAGACTTGTCCTGAAGCCACTCCTTTGTTGTCTTGGCTGTGTGCTTAGGGTAGTTGTCCTGTTGGAAGGTAAACCTTCGCCCTAGTCTGAGGTCCTAAGCGCTCTGGAGCAGGTTTTCATCAAGGATCTCTCTGTATTTTGCTCCGTTCATCTTTCCCTCGATCCTGACTAGTCTCCCAGTTCCTGCTGCTGAAAAACATCCCCACAGCATGATGCTGCCACCACCATGCTTCACCGTAGGGATGGTATTAGCCAGGTGATGGGAGGTGCCTGGTTTCCTCCAGATGTGACGCTTGGCATTCAGGCCAAAGAGTTCAATCTTGGTTTCATCAGACCAGAGAACCTTGTTTCTCATGGTCTGAGAGTCCTTTAGGTGCCTTATGGCAAACTCCAAGCGGGCTGTCATGTGCCTTTTACTGAGTAGAGGCTTCCGTCTGGCCACTCTACCATAAAGGCCTGATTGTTGGAGTGCTGCAATGATGGTTGTCCTTCTGGAAGGTTCTCCCATCTCCGGAGAGGAACGTGGAGCTCTGTTAGAGTGACCAACGGGTTCTTGGTCACCTTCCTGACCAAGGCCCTTCTCCCCCGATTGCTCAGTTTGGCTGGGCGGTCAGCTCTAGGAAGAGTCCTGGTGGTTCCAAACTTCTTCCATTTACAAATGATGGAGACCACTGTGCTCTTCGGGACCTTCAATGCTGCAGATTTTTTTTGCACCCTTCCCCAGATCTGTGCCTCGATACACTCCTGTCTCGGAGGTTTACAGACAATTCCTTTGACTTCATGGCTTGGTTTCTGCTCTGACATGCACTGTCAACAGTGAGACCTTATATAGACAGGTGTGTGCCTTTCCAAATCATGTCCAATCAATTGAATTTACTACAGGTGGACTCCAATCAAGGTGTAGAAATATCTCAAGAATGATCAGTGGAAACAGGATGCACCTGAGCTCAATTTTGAGTGTCATAGCAAAGGGAGTGAATACTTATGTACATGCAATATTTCAGCTTTTTATTTTTAATAAATTTGCAAGAATATCTAAAAAACCTTTTTCACTTTGTCATTATGGGGTATTGTGTGTAGATTGATGAGAAAAAAAATGTAATCAATTTTGGACAAGGCTGTAATATAACAAAATGTGGGGGAAGTGAAGGGGTGTGAATACTTTCCATATGCACTGTATATGTATGCAGGAACAGCAAGATTAACCCATGTTGCCATATTGATTGGCCTGCCCAGCCTGCTCTCCCATGCTCACCTGTCCTGTGTTTTGGCTGCCACACCCTCCTAATCACCTTGTTACCCAATCATCATGTTCCCTCCTTACTCTGGTCTCTGCTTCCGCTTCAGCTGAGCCTTGTTTTGTGATTAGACCTGTATGTATATATACCCATCTGGTTTGTCAGATCATCAGTGTATCTGGTGTTCCTTGCCTGTTACGCAGTGAAGCAAGCACAGTTTAATGAGTTTGCAGCCTACCCTTCCTAAACTGGCTCATGCCCAAATCTGTTCCTGGTAACCCACATGGCCCTGGTAGGTCCTCAAAGTATTTGCCGGAGACCCCGGCTTCATGTAAAGAAACCCAGAATTTCTTTGGGCCATGTAACTACCGTGCAAGTCTCTTGAACAGCCTGTCCTGTAAGCTGCAGCGCTACAGAGACTCAGCCTCACAACGCACACATTAAACACTTTGAAATAATGATAATAATACATATTGATACACAACCCACAGACCACACATAAACACACACACATATACTTGCTGTACATTTTAGATTTCAGAAACTTTCAAAAGTATATATAAAGGTGGCTCATAGCTAAAAATCTAATACCTAAACAATTATTTAACTTTTTGGTAAGATGGACTGATCTTGACGAGTGCTGCAGAGCCCATGTTGTCATGATGTACACGTTGTTTGGTAATGTGACATAACATCACTACTCCCAAGTCCTGTTATCAAACATTGACCTGTGCACTACCTGTGCCTTAGTTACCTCAGCAGATGCCAAAACCACTATCTGAAATTTTCTCAACTTAAAACTTTTAGTTGATTGCATTACTTGTTACTTTGAATAAAATGTTAGAACAACAATTTTGAAGTTGGGCTTTTTAGAGTGTATAAGGTGGCATAGTCTTTACAAGTCAAACATTTAAGGATAGTCTTTCTTGCTTTGTATAACAATATTCCAGTTAGGTCTGCATTATGATCAGTTTTTGCATTTTCCACCTATAGCTGTTAATATACATTGAAAGTTTCATAACTTCAAATCACATCCAGTCAAGATGAACACTTAAGTTTTCACTTTCTATGTTACCTAATTAAAGATAACATTGAATTTAGGTGTTAAGGTGTTAAGTTTAGGTGTAATTCAGATCAGTGTATATTGTTTTTTTAGTTTTTTTAAATATCTTATATCTTCTTTTATCTGACTCTGACAGCTTTCAACCTGCAGTGCGCAAAATGACGCACAGCTGGATAGTGTAGTTTATAAAGCCACTCACCAAACGCACCAGCGACATCAGACTCTCCCGTTGAAGACCTCTGTCCTCGCCCTGTATGCTGTGATGTCTCTGGAGGATTCCTTCGTGTTAGGTCCAGATGACAGCGGGCTGTCGGGTCTCAATGTCTCCAGGCTGTTTTTTGACTCCACGGGAGAAGGGTACCAGTACAACATCTGGCTCCCAGGCATCGGAATTGCTGCTGTCTACGGTATCATCATCATCGTAGGTCTGGTGGGAAATGTAACTTTAATGAAGATATGTCTAGTGGTGAAGTCCATGCGTACGGTGCCAAACTTGTTCTTGTCCAGCCTGGCTCTGGGGGACCTGCTGCTGCTAGTGACCTGCGCCCCGGTGGACGCCAGCAGATACCTGGTGGACGAGTGGCTCTTTGGCCGGGTTGGATGCAAACTCATCCCGTTCATCCAGCTCACCTCGGTGGGAGTGTCCGTTTTCACCCTTACTGCTCTCTCCGCTGACCGGTACTCCTCACACAGTTGATTCTTTAAAAAGTGTTTTTAACTCAACTTCTTCATTCCCCCTTAAACACCCCGTAGGTTTGTTTAAATTAAAAACCAATCCGCGCTGAAGCTGCATAGTGCTCACAATGACTGAAATATTCAAAACCAAAATATGTTTTTAATGGCTTTAGTATCATATCAAATGAAAATACACTATATATTACGTCTTTGAAACATTTAATGCACATTTCAGTTCCGCTGACTTACAGTGTCGTAGTTTCTCTGCACCATGGTGCATATTTATTTTTAAGACTTGCAAGTCTTAAAAATAAATATGATTCTGTTTTTTACGTGTTTTAATCCTCAATATTTTTTGCCTGTAGGCCTACATTTAATTTGTGTAGATAATGATGTAAATAAATGCTCTAAGATCTTCTTTCTGTCAAAAATGAAATTCAATGCCAATTTTTAATAATTATATTAATTATTATAATTATTTGGTCTAAAACATAATGACATTTTCTTAAAAATGGCACAACAAGTGCCTTTAACTTGATTTAAAATCTCAAAATAATCAAAGTCCACTTACTGTTCCCTTCTTGACTCCTTCAAATTCCTAATTTTTTACAAACTAGGCTACAAGAATGACATGATTTTAGTGTACTCAAATTCCATGTTGACATATTTTTTTTGGAAATTTTCAAATAAAGTTATGTGGGTTTGAACAATGTTTGTCTGCACAATGCACATTTACAAAGATAAACACACCAGTAGGTTGAATAGTTAGATATATACAGTTATTACAATGAGACTGATGCAATTATCTTGCAAAACTGTGTCTCAAAACACCTCATTTTATTGATTGCTATCAGTTAGACTGATTTACTACAATGTGATCATTTAAATGTAGAACTTCAATGATTTTGGTGGTACCTCTGTGAAGAAACAACCTGAAACAGTTAATATTCAGTCTGGAATTTGTTGAAAAGTGTTGGGAGCATCTTTCAGTATTTCCAGCACATTTGACGTATTGAAATTTTAGCCTTAGCTTTCAAGAGCAAAAGATATTTAATAACAAACATTTAATACCAGTTTTGATTAACAAATTATTTCCTTGATGTGTCTCATTATTCTATCCACGAGCTAATTTTGTCATTCCTGTTTTGATTTAAAGCTTAAATTAATTTTCTCTGTGGTATAAGATAAGCTTTTAAAGATTATCTTGCTGTGATTGCAGAAAGGAAGAAGAAGAAATTGAGTCTATGATGAAAAAAAGCTAGGATTAATGTAATGGTAACAGTTGGGGGTTCCCGAGAGGGGGCAGGGGAGGTGGGGTTGGATGGACACAACAGCATCAGACCCAGCAACTGATATGAGCATGCAGTGTGCATGTGGCAAAATCTGTAATAAACTATCCCAGCTTGAAGATTCACCAAGTGAGGATGAAGTGGGTGGCAGGATAAGGAACAACACAAGGCAAAGGTGATGTCCAACCTGGTGAGACGAAACCCAGAGTGCTCGGAGCCTCTGTGTTGCAAAATAATCCCTTCTAACATCAAGTCTAATAGGAGGTGGATCAAATATCCTGCAGTGAAAGCAGTTTGACAAAAATGTCAACCAAATTCTGGAGGCAACGGTGAAGGGAGAGGTCAATAGCAGGCTACAAGCCATGAAAGCAATCAGCTGAAGTCCCAGAACAAGGAAGCAGGAAAAGAGGAACACATTGGCTTTGCTCTGTTGATGTGCCTCCTATGAAAGAAGATCAGGATCCTCCGCTGGGCACAGCGGTATTGGAGGTGGAGGTGGTCACGAAAGGGTCCAAAAACATGCTGCCTTTATTGCAAACCCCTTCAAGTTCACTAAGGAGTTGCGGGGGGGATTGGGAGAGGTCATTCACTAAGCAAGGTAAACTGCTCCAGGACCAAGTAGCTCTTTGTACAAAGTGTAAAGTCATCTGGAGAAGGGGAAAGATCCCAGAAAAACGGAGAGTGGCTGAAGAGTTGTGGATCCTGAAAGGTTTTCTTCAATGCCATTTATAACCAGCTGTGCACCTGTCTGGCCAAGAACATGTACTGTATAGCAACACATCTGTCCAAAGTGGTAGTATCTCAGGGATGCCAGGTTGTATGGAGCACATCTCTGTGGTGACACAGCTCATCAGGGAGGCCAGAGAGAACAAAGGCAACCTGTCAGTGTTTGGTGCGATATGGAAAAAGCATATGGTTTCATTCCAACAAAGCTGGTGCAGATCACACTGACCAAACATCACATCCCCAGAAGACTCAGAGACATCATCACTGATTACTACAGCAATTTAAGGATGAGGGTCTGCTCAGGAGCAATTACGTCAACCTGGTCCAAGTGGAGATCAGCATCATCACAGGGTGCACAGTTGTTGAACTGGAGTGCAGAGGGCCCCGAATTAATTCCTCTCAACAGCAACCCTCCATCGGGGCATTCATAGATGACTCCACAGTCACTGCAGAATCAGACCCGGGTTGCTAGTAGATTCTACAGGGGCTCAAAAAGCTGGTGCAGTGGGTCCAGATGTGTTTCAAACTAGCCAAATCAAGATCTATGGTGCCATGGAAAGGGAAAGAGGGTCAGCAAACACCTCATGAAATGGCTGGGACTGTCAAAGAGCCTGAGCAGCATCGCACTCTACGGATACCACTCTACTGTCACTATCACTCCACTGCCCTTCAAAGGGGAAATTCAAGGTAACAAGAGCCAGAGAAGTGGTACAGTACAGGGACTCAAGTTGGTTAAAACAGGGATCCAAGTGAGGATTGGCAGGAAGTGGAAAGCCAAGGAAGCTGTTTAGGAAGCTGGAGCAAGTGGTAGTGGTCGATCAAGCAGGGCTGGGCTAGGATCCTCTCAAACACCCCAAATTAACACCATCAAAGGGAAGGAAAGGTGTTGAATAGCTCAGGAGTAGGTGACAGAAGCAGTGGAGGACATAAGAAGCAATTCAGTGGGAATGAAGCAACAGGGACAGGATGGGAGAATGCAGTCGAGAGGAAAGTGACCTGGGCTGAGGTTTGGAAAGCCGAGCCACACTGCTTCAAATTTCTTATCCAGGCAGTGTATGATGTGCTACCAAGCCTGCAAAGGATTTGCATCTGTTGGTAGACCTTGATGGCAGCTGAAGTTCCTTAACCATATTGCAGCCACCATTCTGTGACCAGACATTGTCCTTGTGTCTGAGTCCAACAAGCAAGCTGTGATGCTGGAGCTGACAGTCCCATGGGAAGATTTCTTGGAAGAGGCCTTTGAAAGGAAACTCTCCAAGTATGCAGGACAACTGTCAGCAGGCTGGACAGAGAGCTCTGAGGTGTCTCCCACTGGAGGTTGGATGCAGGGGATTTGCAGCCTTCAGACATTTGGGCATGGAGGGAGAGAGGAAGAGGAGAGACATCTGCAGTACCACTGATGCAGCAGAGACGTCTGTGGTACAAAAGAGGAGAGCCATGTAGTCATAAGTAGCTAGCTGACTGGACATGAGCTGAAGACTGATCAGCTCCAGCTACATTGCCTGGAGGAGGGTGTATGATGGCGAAAGACCTGAAACACCCATTGATTCCAGGAACATCTCTGAAGATGTGTCCAGAGGCATCAGTACATGTATGTACACAGTCTGCCTCAGTACAAAGTGGTGGAGTGCCACATTGAAAACAATTGTTTTTCATAGCATGTATAATCAGAAAGTTTAAATTAGGTTATCAGGGGCCATCTTGAACAGGAAAAAAGCATTATCATTCCAGTTTACAGTGATGCTCCACACATTTCTCCTCTCCATTTAGGTACAGAGCGATTGTCAAACCCCTGGACAGGTCCAGCGCTACACTCAGTATCTGTCTACGGGCTGGGGCAATCTGGCTTCTCTCTGGGGCTCTGGCAATTCCTGAAGCTGTCTTCTCTGACCTGCACACCTTCACCACCAGCCACACCAATGAGACATTTGTGACCTGTGCACCGTACCCCCATGCTGGGGAGCTACACCCAAAGATTCACTCCACTGCCTCCTTCCTGATCTTCTACATCATCCCACTCTTCATCATATCCATTTACTACTGCTTCATTGCCCGCAGCCTGGTCAGGAGCTCTGTGGCCATTCCCGCTGAAGGACACCTGCACATGCAGAAACAGGTGAGAGCATTCACAGTTTTCAATTTCAATTAATACTTGTTCTAAAACCTTTTAACAAAATCATTAAGTCCCCCAGATATGCAAGGAATTTGTCACTGGTTTAGTGGCTCACAGTGTAAAGAAAGTGCAAAGAAGTGAGTAGAGCAAAGAGTGAAGTAAATGGTAAAAAAGTGATGTTACTTTATATACATATATAGGTGGTTACGTACAGTATATGCAACCTGTTCAAATATACAGTAATGAATTAAATGTATTACACATTTTGTATTTTAAACTATATAAATATGTATAAGTTGTAGGTGCAGTTGGTATTACAGTGTGTATACTGAACATCTAATTGCACATGCAACACTACTGACACCCTGCTGAAAAAAACAAAACAAACAAAGGGGAGAATTACTACTTTCATATCTAAGAATCTGAGCTGGTCTACTGATGAGAAACATTGATTGATTGTTTGATACACAGGAGAAACTCATTAAGATTTTTATTGTAGGAATGCTTTCTTGCAGAGGAAACGAAAAAGTGTATAGTTACATGATAACACACAATATTGCTGCCAACAATAATATAAAGAAATAAAATAAAAATGTCAACAAGGAGACAAATAAATGCTTTCTTCTCTTCATACTGCCCTCTCAGATAAAGTCCAGGAAGCGTCTGGCAAAGACCGTGCTGGTGTTTGTTGGCTTGTTTGCTGTCTGTTGGCTGCCCAGTCATGTGATCTACCTGTACCGCTCCTATCACTACGACCAGGTGGATACGTCGCTGGGCCATTTCATCGCCAGTGTGTGTGCTCGCATTTTGGCCTTCACCAGCTCCTGTATGAACCCATTTGCCCTCTACCTGATGAGCAAAAGCTTCAGAAAACATTTTAACAAGCAGCTGATGTGCTGCCATCCTCAGAAACGCTTGTACAGCCAGAATAGCAGGAACACAAACATAACCACTGTCTGAAAGCATCCGTTACCCTGCGGAGAGTTTAATTAACTTGATCTGGAGTCGTGTTGATAAGGTGATAGTCATCTCCTCACACTGATTTCAACGGACGCCATGTTCAGTTCTGATTCAGAAGTGTTAACATGATGAATTGGTACAACCACTTGCTGAGCCATCGCAGTCATGAGTTTATCACTTCTCACTTACCTTTTATTACAAAATACACTGAAATAATGTTAAATTTAAAAAAAACAACAATCCAGCTATCAAAAGAACAGTTTCTGAAAATCAGAAGCAGTCAGTGCAGATGTAAACCTGCTCATCAGTAACTCTGATATAGAACATTTGTTGTACATATGTCAAACAAATGTAACCAAGCATAAACATCTTTATGGCTGGTAGCTTTTTCCTCTTTGTGTTATGAATCTGTTTGGTGTAAAACTCAAAGATTTTTAGATAGTAAAATGAAACTCACTAATGCATGAATTTGGTTCTGTTGCTTTTATCTGCTGTTGAGGAGCAGCAGTTTCCTCTGAAATTTGAGGGTTTGATGGTTGTAAAATATTCAAGTTGATGACATTCAGTTTCCGCTGTTCTGGGCACCGGAAATGTGTTTTATGCAAGATTTGTTGGCCAGATGTATTGTTGTGTCAAATGTTAAGTTTACAGAAGAATTTTCGAATGTCTCATGGTGTTCCTGTTAAATATATTTGAGCTCCTTAGTGGTGTTTTGTAGCTTTTGGTTCATTCTTAATGAAGGGTTAATCCTGTGTAATAATTACATGTATAATAATATGTAGGGCTACAAGTGATGATTATCTTTATAATGAATTAATCTGTTTTTTTTTATTAAATAATTTCTTTTAGCCCTAAAAAATGTCAGACAATATACATTTCCCAAAGCTAAATGTGAAAACTTCAAATAACTTGATTAGTCGGACCAACAGTCCAAAACCTGTGATAATACATTCACAATTATATAAAACAGAGAAAAAAAGCTAATGCTAACATTTTAAGAAGCCAGAAACAGTGAATATTTAGCAGTTTTAGGCATATAGACGACCATGTTGCTAAGTCTGTCAGTCAGACTTTGGTCCAGATTGACATTACAGACATTCAACACCCCCTCCAAAATTAATTGTAATAACTTTGTTAATCCTCTGACTTTTTTTCTTTTCTTGACCAAATACTTTTGATAATCAGTGAATGGCAGTATGCTTATGTGTTAAACTGTGATGGTAAACAAGCTCAAAGTGCTGCTGTTCATGAGTGCAATCATTTCAGTCTTAATATGTTGCTGTTGTGCAGTCTAACAAAGTATTCACATATACGACAATCATGTTAATATGACAGAACTGTGCTGTACATTTGTTGTTGAATTGTGCCATCCTGATCATGAATATGTGCTGAAGATATTTGGATGTTTATCTATTACTAAAATTGATTTGAGATGTCAATTTTAAGAGGTTTTGTGATTGTGAGCCCTTAGCTGTTACTCAATAAACATGAAACTTTTTGGTGAATCGATTGATACCACAGAGGAACAGGAGCACAGCAGGAGTCATTCACTGCGCTGTATTTCTGACTTTTCCCATGGTGTTACACATCAGAGCTCAAGGTGGTGAGCTGATGTGGAAATTGAATTATAATCTTAGAATTAGTGTTATTCCGTTGAGTCAGTAGGCCTGCCTTTTTTATATAACCTGCGCCTAGTGTAAACCCACTAAGAACTGTGGGCTTCAAAGAAAATGTCAACATCTAAGCGGCCAAATCTAATGTGTCCTCTCTGCACAACAGCTTCAAATGTAATTTTGTACACAGACAGATAAACAACAGCGAGATTGGACATTTCATTCTGAATGGTGTTATCATCTCACAGGAAGAGCATATGACCACTGAATTTGGGCAAGAGCAGCAGGAAATTCATCAACACACACAAACATATAACCCACTTTCAAAACTCTCGCTGAAGGTTTAGACCTTTCCGTGCTTTTTCAGTGAAAAAGCCTCAAGTTAAATCTACTCAAACAAGATACTTTAAGCCTCTGCAGAGGTGACCTTTTAAGGTGGCATTTGAATACAGGAAATTAATTCCCCTTGAGTAACACCATCCACAAAACTCAGTCCACCTCTCAGTTCTCTGACTTCTTTTTTCCTCAGACCCAATATACTCAAAGTGCTCTTTTAAATTTGTCTATTTCTTTAATCCATATGTTGACAATATTGCAAAAGCTGGAATTATTTCCAACAAACCTTTCTTCAACAAAATGAATACTCGTCACACAACTCTTCCACAGTACACCATGCTTTATTAACCAATTTTCGACTGCCTTGTCTAGTTTCCTTATTTACAGTCCGTTGATCAGCCATGTAACTAATAGATCACCATGGATACTAACAAAACAACACTACCATCATCATCATTTTTGACCACTCTACACAAAATACAATATTTACTATCTTGTACCTTTTATACCTATCTTGTGAGAGCCTGCATAAAAATATAAAACTGTCATCTTAAAAAAACATTTTTGGAACATTGTACAATCCATTGCAAAGACGTCATTGGTAGAGGAGGAAGTCCTTGATAATTGGTGGAAGGAAGAGGCTGGATGCGCTGTGGAGACGAGTCCTTCCCAGAGTTCGGCGGATACACAAACGACACAGCTGAGACAGAGAGCAGGGACCTGATCAGGCGAGAGAGAGAGAAAGGGTGTAGTTGTTATACATTAGATTTCATTTAGATTTGGGGTGTTTCTGTAACATACATGTGTGCACAACATACCTCTTTTCTGCAGTGCAATTCTCACTGCGCTGTTTGGCCCTGACAGATACAAAGGAGTCTTGCCCTCAGCATTCCTACAATACCCGTCAGCCCCAAAGTCTAGCAGAAGATCTACTATGTCGGCTCCTCCCTCTCGAACTGCAGCATGTAATGGGCTGTCCTGCCCACACCCTAATTGAACATCGGCCCCTACATGAAGACATAAAATAAGCCAAATGATTTTATTTAGACTATATATAGGTACAACCATTCATGGGTCCTCACAGACAGTTCCTTCCTGCACTTTTTGGTTAGAATGATTGAGAAACTATACTCAGTGAAAATTAGATGAAAAGATGAGAACTTGGAGCAGAGCTATGAAGAATATGAGATGGTTTACAGCCATCCCTGACAGTTCTGTAAATTAGAATGATAAATCTATCAGTTATATCCTGTTTCCTGTTTCCACTGAAAGTATAAATGGGGGGAAGACAAATTAGGGTGTAGCTAAAAATCACACAAGAACCAACTGAAACAATAGCAGCTCTTCTATACTATCATTCAACATAGTGTTATAAAGCAGAAAGTATAAAAATGAATGGCATGGATAATTCCACTCTGTACTGTTTGTATTACATAATAAATAAATCACAGTATGCACATTATCAATCAGTAAAACATTGGTGTATTGATTTAAATTAATACAGGGAATATAATATGCAACAAGAGCTGAGAACATGTAGTACAAATAAAGGATGATGGTCCTTGTTGGGTGTCAATATGTAGGTAAGTAAAACCAGAAGTGAAACCAGAAGTGAAATCAACAAAAGTGAGCACATGAGGGGCTCAATGTTAGGTTTTTCACTGTGTGGATGTACTGTTTGTTACACTGCAGAGGTTGCAGATTACCTGAGTGTAGCAACACATCTACGCAGGCTGCGGCTCGGGACATGCAGGCAGAATACAGCGGTGTCCCTACAACTGGCAGCTCCATGTCAATATGAGCTCCATACGAGATCAGCAGCTCCAAACACTCTCTGTGATCTGATGAAGAAACAACACTGCATCACAATCTGGGCTCTGACACACCATGTCTCTATATATCGGTACATATTTGCACATACACACCTTTCTTTGCGGCCTCGTGGATGGGCGATGCCAGCAGGTATGTGGTGTGGATGGAGGCACTGTGCTGCAAGATCAGCCTGACACAGGCAGCACTCCCGTTGCTGCAGGAGTTGCAGAGAGGGGTGGCGCCATCTGTTGATACTGCATCCACCTGTGGAGCAATGCGTAAGTAAACAAAATGATACCATTAATAAAAGAGCTGCACTTCTGATATAAGCAAATCAAATCAAAAGTGGTTCCTTATTCAAAATGTGTTCACAAATTCCTCCACATTTAAATCATATAAACCCTTAATTTAAACATAACTCCAAACTAACACTCAGCAATCTTACATTTGCACCACTGTCCAGCAGGAACTTTACACAACTATAATGGCCACCGAGACAAGCCTCGTGGAGAGGAGAGACCCTGTCCATGGTGAGTGTGTCTACATGGAAGCCCTGTAGGGGAAATCAGAGAGAATAAACTGTCTTTAGGTTTTTATTTGTATTTCATCACACAATCCCTGCTTGTGTTTTGCATTAATGCACATATCAGGACAGTGTAAGTTTACCTGAGCAATGAGGGATCTGAGTTGGAGCAGTCTGCCATGGTAGGCTGCTTCATGAAGAGGAGTTCTGTCCGACCAGGAGTCTGAGAAAGAAGATCAGAGAGGTCCCCATGTTCAGAAAACACACAGATACGCTCACAGCCAAAGTGATCTTGTTTTCTGTCTATTGTGATGTTAAAATGACCCCGTTTAAATACATGTTTATCTGGTTTTAGGGTCATCCCAATCCTAAACAACAAACTCCCTGAACTAACAACAATGAACTAGACACTCAGGGCCACTGCAGAGTACAGTCAACACTTTCAATATGCAATCCTTATTACAAAAACTAACTTTGAAGAACAAAAAACTAAACTATGAACACACAGGTATTTGTTGTTTAAAGTGGTTCTAAATCACTAAAATATTTGTATTAAATAAGTAATGCAGTGGTGTGATTCCTAAAGTCTCTCTTAATACAACTGAGCAAGAAGAAAAAAAGCTTACCAGCCATCAGAGAGTTGCACACCAGCCCCCCATAGATGTGCAGAGGCCTCTGCCAAGGTTGCAAGTATAGAGATACCTCTGTTTGAACAGCAGCCATGATGAAAATAAACCAACAGTAAACTCCTCCACCACTGTCCGGGACTCGAGCTTGCCCAGTCGGATGCACAAACCTGAAGTCAGCCTTCCTCCCACCTCTTATGTGGGTCCTTGACCACCTCCCCCACATTACCTCTTCCCGCCCACCCTTGTCCCAGTCTGGATGTAGTCAACAGTGCATAATAATGGTTGGTAGAATGGGCCTGAACTGATACATCGTGAGTTTAAAACTTACAAATGTGCATTTAGACACACCGACTTGGATTTTCTTAAACTGCTTCAACACAAAATGTTACATGTAGATGTGGATTTTTCTGTTATATTGTGAGATACAGGCACAGTTAATGTTACTATCATAAGATTGATGATTGAAATGCACTGAGACACATTCATATCCTCCTGAATGTCTTCTGTTGAACTGAAACAGTCAGTTCATCACACTCTCTGATCATTTGAGAGACACACTATTGCATGCAATGCACATATTTGCTTATTTGTTCTATAACTGCAAAAGTTAAGGCTCTACCTGCGTGAACTCATCTAAAGTCTCTTTTTCTTTTGCAGACATGATCTACTGTTCAACCTCCAATCACAACGACATGCAAATCTCTATCGTTAACCTTGAAAAGGGATGCCATCCCATCTCTATCACCTCCCATTCACAGCTATTGTTTTGTCTGGCTCTCTTCATTCCTGAGAGCAATCTCTTTTAAAAAAAACAATTCTAAAAAAAGAGTCTTCACCTCAGCAAGGTAAAACTGACAGTTGAAACACAATTAGAATATATGAAACACTATAAAGTAGTTTATTCATCGTAGTGGGTCATATCTGCAAGTAACATGGTCATCTGAAAAAATCTTCCAGGCTTCATATATGCAACATCTTAGAGGACAAAATTCAATGATCAAACAAAAGAAGTGGCATACATGATATCAAAACAAGCAACTAACTGAAAATAGATTACTGCAGTTTCCCTGTACAATCCAACAGTAAGGTTGCAACCAGCCCTGTTTGTCTTTCTGCTCAGTGCAATGCATTCATAACAAAATGAAGAAAAAGTGCTAATCAAAGCTCCAAGGAGTGCCATCGATATAAGCGTTAAATATAAAACTAAAAACCTCCTTCTAAATCTTAGATAAAATGCTTTTACTCATGGTCCCTTTTGAAAAGGAAATGTAAACAATTTTGAATCGCCATGTTTATAATATTGTCAGTGTGAACTTTGAAGAGCACATACAGTGAAACACCATTTAAGCAGCTAACAGTGAGGCAGAGGTACAGATGGAGAGATCCCTATCGGGAAATCTTTGGTTCTGCTGCTTTTTTCGTGGCACTTTTAGACAGAGCTCTGTGTTTACTGCTTTGTTCTTGCTTCCACAGTCCCAGAGGACCAGTGGCATCCACTGCCTTGTCCATGAAGCGATCAGGCACCAACCACTGCAGGAGCAGCAGGAAGAGGTAGTTCAGAACAGCTACAAATGCAAATATGGAGCCAGCCACCGGGCCGCAGTGAGATCTCAGCCTCTGTAACCGTCTATGCAGGGGAAGCACCTCCTCTCCAGCTACTCTGTCATACACCTGAGAGGAGAACGCAATGATCCACATCAACAAACAATGTATGTATACATGAAGCAGGACAGTAATCAGATTTATCCCATACTCCTGAGCTTAATAATTACTCTATTTGTCAGCTTTAGTTTAAGTTGGATTTTTAATTCAATTATTTGAAAACACAAGGATGCATCTTTAAGTTTTATTATCTCTCCTTTAATCCAGAGGGTTTTTCTGGATTGGATTTTCTGGTTATCCTGGCTGAATTTAGCCGGGACTCGGTCGCATATCCTCATCCTGGATTGGCGAACGTGCAATCCTGGATCAAGCCAGGATGCACTGATTAGACTTTGTCGAGCCTCACTTTTTCAGTTATTCTGGATTTCTTAATTCTGCTTTTGTGCAACAGCCCTCTGGTCTTTATACAGGACATGCATACATGTAAAAAGCCATTTACAAACTTGGCTACATGTACACACAACAAAGAAATCTGTGTTCTTCAGGAAAAATGTATCTGATAAAAGCTGGGTTTTTCATTTAGATGATCAGAAATCCGATCACTCCAGAAAACCTACTAACTGTAAACTTCCAAAAATCAAAACTAGAGCTCAGGTGATACTAACATAATACGACTGAATGAAACAACAGGTTTTGGTAGTGGTGAACCTACTTTTTCAGTCCTCTCAGCAACGTTCCTCCAGGTATAGAGGTTTTGCACACATGCGTGGATAGAAGCGGGGGAGGGGACCGACCCTGAACGATGCCGGGCGATGATTGTTTCCAGACCGGCACACAATGACCGCACAGTGGGCTCACACAGGGTGATCAAATCCTCAGGTAACACCTCAGGAATGCCCCCCACACGAGTGCTTACCACCTTAAGAGACAAAACAATAACTTCAAACATTGTACACAAACACACAAAAGTAAAAATCACCCTCAACATGAGAGTAAACGTCCTTTCTGGCGTCCTTTTAAGAGCTTGTCTGGTTTCTGACCACACCCAACATTGATGCTGGGTGTGGTCAGAAACCAGACAAGCTTAAGGTCAGGCAACAGCAGTGTGATCTGTTGCACCTAAAGGTGACGTCAGGGTGCACCAACACACTGTTTTATGTTTTAAGTGACTCCTTAATTAACCTCATTAGTTGTTGTGGCATGAAATGATTTAAGGAAATTTAACCTGGTTTATATTGTCATATGGCTGCTGCTCTGACTATGGGTCATGCTGACTTTGCACTCACAACCTTCACATAAATACTCAGAAGTCAAGCCTCTTTGTTATCCAAAGAACTGAGACAAAAGTCCTCAAGAAATTCCCTCCCGCTTAGCCCCTAAATATCAAGCTTCTATCAAGAAAGGTGGCTGCAAATCGATGAATTTGAATGAATTCCAAATCTAGACATTAAACCCAATTATATTCTGTTCTACAAATGTGGGTTACAAGTGTGGGAGTGATGTTTTTTTGGTAGATAAGGGCACCACATCTACCAGTAGGGATTATGTTGTTATTTCATTCCCTGCATAGTTTCTGATAACGCAGCTTTCTCTTCCTGCTGTGACTCACCTAACTTTCCCTGATACATGCGAGTATCTGAGTCCTGCCATGCACAACTATTATCTTTACAAGCTTTTGTTCATTTTTGTTACTGTCCGTCACAAGCGGTTTATGGTTTCTTCTACTTTCTTTCCTTATGTGCAAAGTTTTTTAGGAGGTGCTATGAGACAGAGTTGAGAGGCCACCTATGAGTGCACACTCACAGAAAATCTGTGACACCAACACTTCAACATCTTTAGCTGATTTATGCCAGCTCCATTCAACTGAATGGGCCTCAGAGCTGTTTTTGTAAAGCTGTTTTATAGATGTTAGAAATAAAGGTAAATTTGTATTGTAAACATTCTGTATACGTTTGATTAAGCTTATTCTATGTGTATTTACATTTCTTTGTGTTACAACATGAATTAAGCTGAATATTTAAGGCAGTGTGATAACTGTTAATACATCAAATGAAACCAAAGTTTGAGAGTGTGAGACAGGCAGGAGACATGAAGAGAGGATGATAAGCGAGACAGTGTCTCTATTGTTGTATTAAAATTACTATTAGAAAGTAAATATTAACACTGTAAATGCAACTTTCACAATTACTTGATAATACAGATTTAGAAAATATTGTACCATGTAAAGCCAAGAGTGTATAGGCTTTTATTCCAACAATACATGAAGTGAATTTAATGGTCATTTTGCTCTTATTCATTGAAAGGTATTTCATCAGTAAAATGGTATCTTTGGACTAACTGAAGTCTCACAGAGACACTGCTCTCTCTGACACATGTCCTGTCCTTGAAACAAGTGTATGGATGGCAGCAAACCTGCAGTCCACAACTGGCCCCCTCCACGATGGCCATGCAGAATGCTTCAGTCAGAGATGTGTTGAGGAATATATGACCCTGAACCAGAACTCCACACACATCTTTGTGCTCCAGAGCCCCCAGCAGACGCACCCTGCAGTGATCCAATCAAAACAAGTTAGGCAAATCTGATGGCGCTTTCACACACAAACTATTTGACCATCTGCGCTGTCAGACTGTTATTACAGGTTAATTCACGGCTATTCACAAAACCCAGGTCCACAACTATGGGTTCGCACACATCATTGTGAAACAAAAAAAAAACTGAACCCAATGTGGCTGCTGCAAAATTAGTATATGATATTTATCATTAAGGTGCAGATAACATGGTGTCAGGTTGTTTAATGCTTTTTCACACATTCTCACAAACCTCAAAACATAAAGTTGTCAACCCATTTCGCCCATTTCAAAGATGTACAGTTATCACATAATATCAATAAATGAGAGCATCCAGAAGTACCTGTCATGTAGCTGGTATTTCTCTCTCACTTCCTCCAACACTATTCTCTTCGGCCCCTCTCCACCAATTAGGAAATGCAGATCTGGATGTTTGAGGCAGAGCTCTGGGATTATTCCACCAAGAAGATCAATCCCTGAACAGAAAAAGAGAATATGGTAAGTTGCTGTCACTGATCTTTTTTTATAGCCAACTGATACATGAGGCTGATATGCATACAGATATTTTGACACGTCAAATATTTCCATATTACTAAAGACTATAATTTTTTTTTTTTTTTTACAAAAATGCATAATTATAAAGCATGTACACGGATACTAATGTATCTGTGATAAATATGTATCAGTCAATATATCAACTAAGCTGACTCTCTCTGGGCTCTGACCCTAAATGGGAAGTTCTCTTTCTAGACAACCAGACAAGTTCATCGTGTGATCGAAGACATTTAACTGTGGATGACTCCTGCCAAGTCGAGGGGTTTGAACTTTGGTCCTTCAAAATAACGGCAGTGTCCTTTTCTTCATGCCACCCTGCTACCTTGATTGCAGCCATATATATATAAATATATTTAATACCAGCAGATATATGGACAAATAGCTTAAACAATCTTTAACTCAGCTTCTTCGTACCTTTGCGGTAGACCAGACGGCTGATCACAACAATAGTGATCCTGTTGTCTTGGCGCTGGGAGGGGTCAGGAGTGAAGTCTGTGGGGTCAACAGCATTGGGAATAACAGAGACGATCTCTGGGTTGAGTGCGGCACGCAGCACTGTGTTCTCCTTACTGGTGTATGACACGCACACAATGTGGTTTGTATCACACAGCGACACAGTCAAGAGCTTGTTGGTCAGTACAGAGCTCACATCAGCAAAGCCAAAGAGTGAGTGGTCAGTGAATATCTGTGAATGATAATCTGGTTTAGGTTTATGTCAGCGGGATATGTGTAGCATAGTCATATGAATGTTTAACATGATTTTCTGAATACTTGACCTGGCTCATCATGAGACACATACCGTGTTAAGGCCGATGGTCTTAGCATGAAACAGTGCATCATGGGCCATAGCTGAGAACGAGCTGTGTGCATGCACCACAGTGATGCGTTCCCTGACAAACACGCAGCGCAGTAGTGGGAGACTGTGGAAACAGGTGGTTGCTGTGGACTGGTTGTACATCACCTGCAGGGGGAGGTAGTACACCTTCAGTCCATTAGTCAGGTACCGGATGCCTTTCCTCCTGCCATAAGCATGGGTGGCGATTACCACCTTGTGCCCCTTTTCAATAAGACACTGGGATAGCTGGTAAATGTGACTTTCCACTCCTCCCATATTAGGATAGAAGAAGTCTGACACCATGCAGATGTTGTGCTTCCTGCTGGGGACCCTGACAGCCTCTGCGGGAGCTCCAGAGACTCTCTGAGATGAAGGATTATTGACAGCTGCCGCTCTCCTTCTTTGGCCCATTGTAGACTTCTTGTGTGGCAATGCACTTCACCCGTGCTGTAATAATGAAGGGATTTATTGATAAGTTGATCAACAGAAAATTAAATGGTAAGAACAGTATTTGAATTATCAGTTTATGATTTAAAGTATATATCACACATTTAGAGATGAAATGATAAATTCATTAATCTTTTAGTTGATAGGCAGGCAAATTAATCTGCAACAACTTTGATAATTGATTAACTGTTTGAGCAATTGATTAATGAAACATGCCACCTATTTCCTGTAACCAAGTTCTTCAGTGAAAAATGCCTTTTTTGCCCCATATATGAAACTGTTAAATGTCAGGAAACAGTGAAAAATGTTCATCATCATCATCATCATCATCTTCTTCTTCTCTTTTTGTTCAACCAAAAAGTCCAAAACACAACATTTAAAAAAATAACAATATACAACAGTGTGAGAAAATGAGAGAATATTCAACAAATGGCAACAAATAATAGCTTTCTGCCCATTGACTTAACATATTTTTGGTCTCATAACATAATGTGAACTATGCGTAGGGTTTAGAGCTGCTTTCAAATCTCTACATAGCCTAATAAATAAAACCACCACGTCATATACAAATATATAGATACATACACACAGATACAGTGTATACGGGTACGGGTGAAACATTTAAAGAAAAACCTGAATAAAGGAGTGGAGAAACACAACGAATGCAGATGCTTCCACATAAATATATTAACAATATAGTTATATGTAGATGTCTCAAGGCACCTGTCTCATTTCACTACTGTATACAGTATCTTCTCTCTGCTGTTCAGTACAAACCAAGTACAAACAAACACTTCAAATCACTTGTTTGATGTCAGGTGAAAGTCATAGTAGTTTTTAAATGTCTTTTTCATTCAACATTAGCATCAGCCAACGCACTTCGTTCATATTTACGACCACTTAACTTACGTCAATGTATGTATGAAGTCGAACTTGCCTTACCGTGTACGCAATGTCAATCTTTTTCCAGTCTGTGAAAATATAAAAAACAATTTCTTAGCTGTAGATTCATTTTCTGCTCGCTAGCTCTGAGCTAGTCAGCTAGCCGCCTGCATGACTTCCTGGAGTTTCACGACGTCACGACTCGCGCAGTGACGTACGAGCTATTGCTGCCATCTGCTGGTGAATGGACATCTGTGCAGCTCAGACACATCAGTAACAAACTGCTGCTTTTGTGTATTTAACAAGCACAATTTAACATTTTCTAAATCTTCCTGAAATATAGTTTAGTTTAGTAGCTTTATTGTAATTATATTGATTGTCAGACAACAATATAACGAAATTTAGATAGCACTCCCTGAGCCATAACAACATTTAAGACAATTAAAAACAACTTAAGACATAAATACAACATTAACAATCTATAAGAGTAACAAAGTGCAATATGCAATTTAAAAGGTGCAAACACAGCAAACAGTAGCAATTCTTGTTGTAACAGTAGGCCACAATCAGTGAGTGTTTGTGGGTGAGTGGGATGAGAAGATCAGGCCGTGTTCATTAGCTTAACAGTTTGGGGGAAGGAGAAGCTGTTTTTAAGTCTTGTAGTGTGTGACTGAATTGTCCTGTATCGCCTGCCAGAGGGAAGTAGTTGGAAGTGGTGGTGGCCAATAACAATAACAATTGGACAACATACACAACGTTAAAACACAACATACGAATGTCTACATAAACAAATATAAAAAATAAGGTAAAATGTACTGTGTAATGTCTCTCGCATGTTCTGTATATGCAGTGCGGAATGTATCCAGATTTCTTCCATCTAGACAAAAAGTCTGATACTGTTATCTGACTAAGCCTGACTAGTCCCAACATGTGCGTTAGAAATCTACTCAATAATAGAGGTATCAATTTACCAAGGATATGGTGTGTGCCAGTATTTTTTCCTGTTTTGCAGACAAAATAACATAATAATAACAGTTAGGGGATATTAATCAATCAATCAATCCATCTTTATTTGTATAGTGTCAAATCACAACAAAGTCATATCAAGGCACTATACACATAGAGCAGGTTCTAAACTGTACTCTTCAGGTTTTAATTTTAAAGAGACCCAACATTCCCACATGAGTAAGCACCCCTAGCGACAGTGGCAAGAAAAAACTCCCTTTTAACAGGAAGAAACCTCAGGCAGAACCAGGCTCAAAGTGGGCGGCCATCTGCCCCAACCGGTTGGGGTAGAGAGGAGAGAGAGGAAGAATAGGAGAGAGAACCACATTGAAAATCAACATTGAAGCTAGTAGATCCGGGACTAGAATCTGTCATCCGGACGTCTACAGGCCCGGATTACCTGTGAGACGAGAAAGACTCCGGGGAAGAAGTTTAGGTTATTGAATGCATTAATATTACATGAATGTTAATGGATATAGATGGATGGATAGAGAGAGAGAGAGAGAGAGAGAGAGAGAGAGAGAGAGAGAGAGAGAGAGAGAGAGAGAGAGAGAGGAGAGAGGAGAGGAGATAGTCTAAGCCTATAGCAGCATAAACTAGGAACTGGTCCAGGGCAAGCCTGGCCGGCCCTAACTACAAGCTTAAGGAAAGTTTTAAGCCTACTCTTAAATGTAGAGAGGATGTCTGCTCCCCAGACCGAATGTGGAAGATGGTTCCATAGGAGATGAGCCTGATAACTGAAGGCTCTGCCTCCCATTCTACTTTTAGAGATACTAGGAACCACAAGTAGGCCTGCATACTGGGAGTGCAGTGTTCTGGTAGGTACATAAGGTACTATAAGCTCTTTAAGATATTATGGAGCCTGACCATTAAGAGCTTTGAAAGTGAGGAGAAGGATTTTAAATTATATTCTAAATTTTACGGGAAGCCAATGCAGTGAAGCCAAAATGGGAGAAATATGATCTCTCTTTCTAGTGTTATATTGAACACCATTCAATATAATGCACCCTAGTACACCACCATCACCAACTATGACCTCAGTAATAAACATAAAGTAGAATTATTGCCTTCCTGACAATGCTAACAAAAACTGAAAATGTATATTGGATTAGATTGTATAATGAAGTGGCTCTTAAGTGTATATTTAAGTACTTAGCTGTACCATTTACTATTATTCGATTTCAAATTGGTAAAGTCAACTTAATATAAAAGATCAATCGCATGATTTAAAAGCAATGACATAGGTTTACAAATCTGCTGAACCACAATTCAATCTCTCTCCTCTGACCATTGTTTCTTCTCCTGCTCTCTACCTGCTCTCTTGGGTGCATAACAGGCTCATAATTGTACAGTTGTAGTCCGTCATGTGTGTAAGAATAGACATTAACAGTTTCCTCAGTGGCAGAACTGGCATTGTGTCACTTGCGGTTTGGCTTTTTCAGATGCAGAAGTAAATTTCCCACCAAAATGACTCCAGAAGCGTCAGTATTGTACTTATACGTATATTTTAAAGAAAAAACTAGTTCCTACAGTATTGATTCAATGGGGGCTCTAACCTGCAATCTGCTCTTTAACATAGGGACAACAATGACAGGATACAAAAACACTTAAGTATTTATTCACAAAAACAAGAAATAATAGTACAAAACATATAAAGGGTAAAATGGACTATGTAGGCAAGCAGTTGTCCAGTTCTACTGAAAGAAATTTCAAGGGATGTTTCATTTCAACAATTCAATTTTTATTGAAATTCCATTTCCCTTTTTTTTTCTAGCTTTCTTCAGTTTACTCCAGCCGTCTAAACCCCAGAATAATATGGGACCAGTGCTGAATTGGGCATCTGGATCAGCAGTGTGTTTTCCAGTTCCCAAAGTTCAGCAACATTTTCACATATTCCTCACTTAACTTTTTGTGCCTGCAACCTTTGCAGAGTACTGTATTAAACATTGATGTACTGTATATTTACCAGTATAACACACATGCTGTTACAGAGCAACAGGTAAAGTCATTACACACCTGTGCAAAGCAGTATATAGCTGCCTTTTGACAAACCCATTATGTGCAGTCAGAAAAATTCACATTTAATAAACGAACAATGTACATTACTTTTCAATATATTACAGTTATTCTGACTGAGCTTCAGTGTCACTATTCCCCGATACAGAATCTACAATAGTTCACATATCAATTCATCAATTTTCTTGTGTGATTGTGTAATTTTTTGTGCTTTGTGTGATTTTTGTGCTCTGTTTGTAACTGAAGTACTAACTGCTCACATTAAAATCATAAATTGATCTAACACGTCCATAAATGACAAAATAACAATAAAAAAAAATCCGTTTCATTGACATTCCACGAGCAGCATGAGCACAGGATGTAACCTGCCTGAAATTAAGTCTCTTGGCAGGATGCCACATTCATGTTTAACCACAATGGAGAGGAAAGTGCCTTTACATTCTTATATTGGTTTCTCTTGTATATATTGCACAAGAGGTTGACAGTCTCCATTCCTTTTATCCTCGATTAGGAAAGACATGGGGGTAAACATTTCCCTGTGATGGCAATCATAAAACAGACAGAATTAGAAAGCTGTAGGTATTGTGCAACTCTGGATTAATGAGTAATACTCGGTTGAGATAAGGCATACAAACCTTAGATAAAGATCTCTTACATCAGGAAAAATCCAAGTGTCACCAAAATTGGAATAGTTTTGAAGTGCATCATGAAACATGCCGATTGGGAGCTGAGAGGCCCTGTGGAAAAAGAAGAAAAATTGCAAAAATGTTTAGTTTTAATGTATGTGTATTATTAAGCCTGTTGTAAACTCAGAGATGAAATGGGCTGTATATAACTCCCAGCCAAAATGTATATTTAAAATTGACAAATGATAGATTGGTATCAGAGCTCACCACTTTCTAATCCAGTCAGCGGCTGCTTTTCTACATAAAAAAAAAAAAAGATCAATCAATTTTTGGTCAGTAAAAACATTGGTAAGCAACACGTCGTCATGATAAACACTGTAGCTTCCTGGCAAGAAGAGACTTGAAGACTCTATTCTTAACTGGAACAAATGACTGATACATCGGTAACAAATTACTCACCAGAAATGCTTAGATTTATATAGATAATGGTTTTTTGTTCGTCTATGGAAAAGGTGCATCTGTATTTTCCCTGGTCTTTCATTGTGATGTTGATTAGGAGAAGAGAGCAGTTGTTACTGTTCTCATCCAGAAACATTTTTGCCCTGCTTTTGTAATCATCGTCGAATACGTTAAAGCCTAAAGACCTCTGTTTGAAAATCTTTGCAGTTTCTGGTTTATCCATCTGCCACTTAAACTCCTTCTTCAAGTTTCTGCTGGGACAGGAACATGGCAGTAGGACACTGTCATCCAAGACACCATTGATGTCTTCATCACCTAGAAACAGTAACAAAGATTAGTCCAGTTTTCAGATTGCCCAGGTCAAGAGCTTTGAATATGCCCACTCAGTTCTCAGACTCTCTGGACAACGACCCACCCACCCACACACACGCCCACGCACACACACACACACACAGAGAGAGAGAGAGAGAGAGAGAGAGAGAGAGAGAGAGAGAGAGAGAGAGAGAGAGAGAGAGAGAGAGAGAGAGAGAGAGAGAGAGAGAGAGAGAGAGAGAGAGAGAGATAGAGAGAGAGTGCGAGAGAGAGAGAGAGAGAGAGAGAGAGACACACACCCAAGTGTCTTTCATTTTCTGTTTAACTCTTATCACTCAAACAATAACATCTGCAAAGCGTTTACTTTAAAAGGAATGTTGCTTGTTTGTGTTGGACATGTTAAATTATCACAATACTCTGCAGTCACTTTATGGCTCTTTTCCTGCGTGTGTAGTGACTGGCAAAGTGCCCAAAGTGCCAGATATTTACATTCTCAAGTAAGAGCAATTAATATCTTAAATTAATACATAATTTCCTGCATAAGGCTAATCAGAAACTGCACTCTCACTTTGTTTGTTCTTCTGTTCAAGCAATGATATGTAAATGTAGGTCCTTCAGCAAATCCAGCAAAAAAAAGAAGAAGTTTGGTTTCAAACGAGACAACAATTCTTTTTTCTTTCGTGTGATTGACCTAAAACAATGGACAAACATCTGCCATTTTTCTCTTTTTCTTTTTTCACTAAAGCCCCAACCTTGTATTATAAGGAGCTATGGCAGTTCATTACAACGCAATACTATATAAATGTTTGTAGTACGTTATGAAAATGTCTTCCATCATGAGCTTTCACACAAAGAATTGTAAAATGGTAATCAGGATTGAAAAACCGACTTGAACCTGAACGTACACGTAGCCTTTTTAAAATCCCTCATTGGGTTTTGTATAAGGTATTGCAAAACACAGATACTCAGTAAAGATGTGTTTTGGCTTCATTTTGAGGTTTTGTAGTTATTGCGCAACAAGAGGGATAACATATTAAAACACAGACACAAAACAAGCAACATAACAATTCATTCTTAAAAATGAAAACCACAAAGTGAATGGCACATCAGTACACTATCACACAACAAAACAACATAGCTGACATAGACACCTTTATTTAGCGGTAAACAGACAGGAAACATGGGAGAGAGAGGGGGGTGTGACATGCAGCAAAGAACCTCCGGCCACGATTCGAACCGGTTTCGGCTGCATACATGGCATCCGCTCTAACCACTTGACCACCTGCGCACCCTCAAATACATTTTTAATCATAACCTGTCACCATACTCCTCCAGTAAGTCAAAACAATGAGAAAAAAACACTGTTTATAATCCGTGATAATGGCTTGTTGGATTGCGGTGCCTTACAATCCTGAACTGCCTCATCAAACTTTCAGCTATTATTAAATTAAACTATATAATGTTGCAAAATACTGCATGAAACATACTCATAAGTATTACATGAAAGCAATGTTTCAGTTTTGGTGAGCACCTCAGCAAATAAAATGGACAGATGCTAAAAATACAGTTTCCAGGAAGACTACAGACAATATTGTATAATCTTATGTTGTGAATGGGGATCAGAGCCATATGGATTTTGTAAACTGTACCTGGGTAATGTTAATTTAAATAAATCCCTTCAATTTGTCTGACTTGGAGATCCCTTTTAATGTATTTGACTTCCACCCATGCCTGAATGAATTATGATGTGTGACTGTTCATTGCAACAGTGTTTAAAAAACCTCAAATGGTAAAATAAGGAAGTGTCTAAATGTCACACTTTTTTCAGAAGCTGTAGCCATTTCTCATTTCCCCTCATTTCTCATGAAGATTGTTTGAATATACACAGGTATCACAAAGGTTGTCTATACCCTCAGTTAAATCTGACAAATACTTAGGAAGGTCACTTAATTTATCACTGAATATAGCCTACACCTATAACAACAATTTAAATAAGAAAACAGTTTGTGTAATGCATGGTTCCATTAATTAGTGATCAGGCAACCTTTTCCTCATATTTAGTAAACCATTAACCACACCAGTCATAAATCAAAAAGGACGTTTGCTTTACATCTGCAACAATTGTTCAGTCATACATGAATATAAAATATATCAGGGGAACAGTCACAGTAGGTGACAACTTCTCAAATATTGCAACACAAGGTCTTAAGTCCGTCCTACATAGCCTACTGAAATATTCAATCTCTACATTACTGTGGAGTAACGTGATGGATATGAGGACTTACCAGAGACAATAAACACCATTAAAATGCCCAAGAAAGTCCTCATGTTGCTCTCTTATGGATCCGCGGTCTCTCCAAGCAAAAAATAAGTTCTGAAAAAATGTATTATCCCGCTTTGTACCTATTAAAATGTTGTTTAAAATAGGATTCGTCCCGCTGTTTAAGTAGACCATGGACGAAACAATCCATGCGGGTTTTCAATCTGACTGTCTTGGGCGCACTCACACTAACAGGAAGTGCGATACTGAACCAAGGTTTAACAGAGCCACCTTTCTAAGAACATATCCGGGATTACCGCGTCATTAATATAGGAAAATATAACACAATATTCTTAACACTTTTCTTTTTTTTGATCATTTTATTGGGACTTTCCGTGTAGCTACGCAATGGGTATGTTTCCATAGGCACAACTAGTATTAAAAACATTAAGTAAAAGTACCAATGCAGTAACGTAAGAATAGTTAATTACACGTAAAAGTAATTCATGAAAAATCTTACTTAAGTAACAGTAGTCTATTAGCAGCAACATTTTGCCTCATTTACTTATTGCAGTAAAAGTATCCTAATGGTTTGATCCCTCTAATCGGTAGACTTTATAATTACTGGATTATTAATACTAATTAATGGAAGCAGCATGTTACTGTTGTAGCTGCTGGAGATGGAGTGTGAACGTCTTATATGAAGTTAGTTTTAGTTCGTTTTTGGACTTTTTCCTCTAATCTAATTTTTTGTTAAATATTGCATCATTTAAAACAATTATTGAAATGAAGTTTGGAAGGAAAATTCGCTATTTAGTGAAGCCGAACCCACCCTGTCAAACGCTTCTTTTTGTAAGTCGTCAAAAGCCTAAAAGGTTGGAAACCAAAATGTGATGAATTTTCAAAGCTTGTTATATTAGGCTGTCCACGGCGTCACATCAAAACAAATAAATGCAGTGCAGTTGGAACTACATTATAAATACTAATAACAATTTCAACAACAACAACATGTTTGTCCTGTTCCGTGGCTGTGCCATATGCAGAATTAGATAAGAACAGTATATCTATGGAAACGCAAAGTGTTATTAAATGTGTGCGTGGACACAGACGCCCCCTCCCATCCTCCGCTCTCCGCTCCCCCGCCCCCATCCAAACACATCCCTCCGTTCCAGCCTCACTCCGTCACCGTCAGGAGCTAACAGTTAGACAGGGAGGGATAAAACCAAGACTGGGAGGCTTCATCTGCCGCGAAACACATAACTCCCTGCAGGAATTTTTTTTTTCTAACTGAAAAATCGTGAAAAAAACGGGAGTACTGGATACCGGGAGGACGGCATGGGAGAACACACGGCGTTTCTGCTGTTACTGGTGGCGACCTTGACGCTCTCATCCGAGGTGAGTGTACAACAGAGAAAAATCTCCGTGAGTGACGGTGAGCCGCGACTGGCTGCACTGGTCTGAGGGCCTGATTGACCGTGGACACATCACCATGGTCACAGCTGAATAATGACGTGTTAGAATAACGGTTAAAATATAAACTCCACTGCGTAGGCTATAACGAGTGTAACGGTGTAACGGTAACAGCGGTCCCTACAAGTATCTATTAAGTGGGGTTTACCGAGGCCAACAATTCGATTAAGCCAGTAACGAGCTGTTAAATTAAAATTGCCCTGATAGTTTTTAACATATTTGTCATAGAAGTCCATCGATGTGGCAGGTGTGCGGTGTGCATAGATTTATTGCGCACAATTAGCAAACCAATGTTGTTAGCAATGCTACCAAGGCCTACCGTTAGATGTCAGTGATTGACAACCTGGTTCTGCCATGTTGGACTTGTTTTTGTCTGAGAGTTGTTTTTAACCCCACCTTATAACTATTACAGTAGTTAGGTTCTGTATTTCTATCCTATTACTTGGTAGATAGCTGTGTAAAGTCAACTAACTAGTGTAGTGAGAAGGGTTTAGAGAGCTAACATTAGTTAGATTTTTCCAGAAAATGTAGCAAACGGATTGGCATGGCAACCGCTGTAGACTACATGGTGTGTGTTCAGTATGTCTGTTTAAACCGTTTCAGCTACAGTAAGCCCCTTTAAACCAATATATTACAGCCTAAGTCTGTCCTATTAAAGCATTACAGCCACAATATGTCCTGTTAAACTGTTAAGCCACAGTTTGTCCATTTATACCGTTGACAGGAATTTAAACATGTCTGTCCTTTTAAAGCGTTATTATACAGGGTGATGATATTGTTGATGAGAATGATAAGATGCAGTCTTTTTAGTTTGACACAAGCAAGATGGCGCCTGCAGTTTGCTGCTGCTTCGCTGGACCAAAGAAAAACACACGGCTCAGGGCCAGCTGAAAATAAGATTTTATTAAAAGGCCTGTTTTGCAATATGCAACTCATTATATGCACACTGCCGTTTTCTTTTTGCCTTCCTGGATTCAGCGACGCAATTAACTTATGGAAAGTGTTACTACAAAGCAGGCTCAATATAATAACACACCCACTGTAGCTTTATCAGCCAGACCCCCTGCGTGCTGCAGTGGAAAATGTCTCTCGAGAGGGGTTATACAGGGCATATCATTTGATGTAACATTCAAGAGCTTCCCTCAGCTAATATTACCATACACATAAACATATGATAGTATGTGATACTGTACTGTTTGGGTTTCATTTAAGAGTATATTGATAGTAGTTTTTATCATGCTTCATTGTAATTGTATCTCTTCACTGTAATTGTACCTCCTATTACTGTATTTTCCTGTTATATAGCGCCAGTTTATAACACGTTTGGTGTTTGTTCTGTAATATTTTGATAAGCCATTGTGCTCAGAGTTCATAGATAATAAGTTAGAGCTCCTAAATCATAAGTCTCCTGACTTGTTATCCAGATAAATCCGGTCATTGTTTTGGACCTCTGCAGTTCCCCTGTTCTGTATGTTTTGCCACATGCAGGTTGAGTCATACTAGAAAGAATCACACAGGTCCTGCATCAACAATAATGAATGTTAACCTTTGATCACTGGCATGGCCTGCTGCCACTTTCTCTTTCAATCACGAGGAGTGTCTCGAGTTTGATCTTTGATCCAAGACCAAGTTGAACAGGTTAAGTCAGTGTAACTGGGGACTAATCAACACAGGAATGGTTTACTGGCACAGTAGCAGCTAGTACTAGTAGCAGCTCTCATTTTTCTAAAAGGAATGTTACTGGACATGAACATGAACCAGTGATATGTGAGGAATAGGACAATATTGATATTTATGTGGTTTGTAGCAGATATTCTTTAAGCAACATTTTTTTTATATTCTGTAGCCTGTGAAATGATATTCCCACAAGATTCCTTGTGTTCAACTGGGCGTTGGTTCACACACCCAATGCTTACTGCAGCAGTTTGTCTGTTTGTTTACTGTTTAGGTTCAGACAGAACAAGCAAGATGGATGTGCCATATGATGTGAAGCAACCAAATAACAAAACTGAAAAGCACAATAATGATGGATGCATTCTGACTCACAGCAGTGTGATGATATGCAGAACTTCACACGCAACCACAGCATCAAGCCTGAATTTGTCATTTATAGATTGGATGGCTTTATGCCTCACAGTATAAGTCTTTCCTGACGTTAGCCATAAAAATAAAGAACACAGAACATTGGGACTTCCTGTAATTATTCCTCCAAACACAAAGGAAGGAAAAAAGTAAGTAATTTGAAAGAAAAGGTTGTTCGCACCTCTTATTGGTTTACAGCTGGATTTAATAACCTATGGTTCTTAGACTTTCTTTCCTTTATTTTGTCTCACTTTTACTGTACTGCACTTTCTCTAATATAGGAATGGAATAAAACTTTACTTGGCTTTAAAATCAGACTAACAAAAGACACATGTGCTGCCCTGTGGCTGTAATGCTCTGCTTTCTGGTCAGAGGGCTTAAAAGGATGAATAGAATATCTTGCCTGGATTATGCTTAAACCAGTATTTATTTATGTATATAATAATGTAAATGTGCAGTGATATGGAGTAATTCATGGAGGCATATATCCTCAAACATTAATAATCCCAGTACTGCATATAAATACTGTAGCTAGTTTGGTAAAAAAAAAAAAAAAAAAACAAACAAACAAAAAAAAACAAAAAAAAAACAATCCTCATCGAGGTCCTCTCTTTCTCCTTGTTTGTCCAGGTTCCTGATGATGACTCTGTGGGTTTGCTTACTGAGCCCCAGGTGGCCATGGTCTGCGGGAAGCTTAATATGCACATCAACGTGCAGAGTGGCAAATGGGAGTCTGACCCCTCTGGCACCAAGAGCTGCATAGGCACCAAGGAGGGCATCCTGCAGTACTGCCAAGAGGTATTTAAATAGAGCTGCGGAGGCAGAGAAACTTTCTTTAAAGTGGCAGAAGGAAAGACAAGAAGGCAGGTAAAAACAACAACAAAGAATATAACAATCTCTCTCTCTTTTCTCCAGGTGTATCCAGAGTTGCAGATCACAAATGTTGTGGAGGCCAATCAGCCCGTCAGCATACAGAACTGGTGCAAGAAAGGCCGCAAGCAATGCCGCAGTCACACACACATTGTGGTGCCATATCGCTGCCTGGGTAAGCACCTTTAATGATACGGGCACATGATACTGGGCGTGTATGTGTGTAACAATGTACATGTAAATGGGTAAATACTGTATCTGTAAACAGCCAAAGCTTTGTGTTGCAGTTGGGGAGTTTGTGAGTGATGCCCTGCTCGTTCCTGACAAGTGTAAGTTCCTGCACCAGGAGCGTATGGACCAGTGTGAGAGCCACCTGCACTGGCACACTGTAGCCAAAGAGGTGAGCATTGTTTCACTGTATGAGCCTCATATCGTATGTTTTCCTCATCACAACATGTGCTTGTTGCCTTTTCTTTTCACTCATTTTCTGTCTTCTCCATCTGGTCCTCTGTAAATTCTTGCTGAATGACTCAGCACTCAGCAACCTTCTCTGCCACTTTGTTCTAATTTACCTCCTTTTATACTCGTTCTTTTTTCATTGTTCATTAATGTGCAGTCACCCACAAAGACAATTGTCTGTTTTAAGTAAAAAAGACTATTATAATAAATAATCTGCACATTAGAGCTGCATTATGAGTGTGAGGCCATGCTCCTTATTTCCAGTTACCGAGGTTTACCACAGTCAGCTCCCAGAAGGCTTAAAATGATTGAATATTGTGTGCTTTCATTGCAATACTGTTTACATGTGAGCCATAGAAGCGCTGTAGGAAATTATTATGATTAATGGCTTTTATTAAAATTAGTCCTGCGGAGACCGCTCCATGAATCTCCATGACTATGGGATGCTGTTGCCATGCGGTATTGACCGTTTCCGCGGGGTGGAATTTGTCTGCTGTCCGGCGGAGGCGGAACAAGAGTCGGATAGCGTGGAGCTAGAAGGAGAGGAGTCAGACGTCTGGTGGGGCGGAGCTGAGACTGAATACACCGATAACAGGTATCATAAGTCAATGACATTCATCACCACGGAAACACACACACACTTGATGATACAAAGACTGAACCAACGGCTCTCTCCACAGCATGTTGCGTGAGGCCGATACAGAGCCAGCCACCACTGAGGATGATGAAGACGAAGACGAAGAGGCAGGGACTTATGAAAGGGATGAGAACGGAGATGGTGAAAATGACGAGGAGGACGAGGAAGACGAGGAGGATGACGTGATCAACGAACGGGACAGCGATGAGCGCATTGCTAACATTGCTATGACAACTACCACCACCACCACCACTGAGTCAGTTGAGGAAGTCGTTCGAGGTGAGAAATGAAGAGAGAGGACCTCATTCATGTGTTTTGTTCACGTTTCCATTTCTTTGTTTATGATCAGGTGTTGTTTTGTTGATTACATAACAAGTGATACTTTTATTTTATTCATAATGTTCAGAAGCTCACATTTTTGCTTTTATTTCCACTTGATATTTAATTTTCATTTTGTGTTGCTGCCTGTGTGTGTACACAATTCAGCGGTTTGTTGGGCACGTGCTGAGTCAGGCCCGTGTCATGACATGCTGGAGCGCTGGTACTTCGTGCCTGAAAAGGGCAGCTGTGCTCCCTTCTTGTTTGGGGGCTGTGGGGGCAACAGGAATAACTTTGACACGGAGGAGTACTGCCTAGCTGTCTGCAGCAGCTCGTGTAAGTCCCAGGACCAGAGCTGTCTAAAGCCTGAAGTGTCCACACCTTAATAAGCCTGATTCCTGTCCTCAGGCTGCTGCAGACTGTGTTTCTGTCTCACTCACTCACACACTCTATCTCTATCTCTTTTCCTGTCCGATACCTTTTAACCATTTTGAGCATTGACAAGAATGATTTTGTCAGCAAGATAAGAACATATCTTTGATCAGAAGAGAAAGAAGACATGAAAGATGAAGGCCGTGAACCCTTCCATTTCAATGGAATAACATATTTTTGTTTGTGTGCCTTTTACCAAAAGCAAAGGAATGGTCTTTTTTGTGATAAAGATCAAGTGCTTATATTTTTAAATTGTCTACAAATCCCCTGAAAAGTCCAAAACCAACAATGTGTGAGTCTGTCTCTAAATGCTTTCAGACTTCCCTAGGCTGTCTGTGGGTCAGCCCACAGCCCACTGTAGTTACGTTGTTTGAAAAGTTGTTTCCTAAAACAACAGGGCACTGTATTTTTTTTTAGCAAATGTTACTCAAACAGGAGTAAATAGGGCACTTGTTGGTGATGGGGACTATTTTCAGCGGCAGATTAATATACATTTGGCTGTCAAGTTAAGTGGACTGCACTTATAAACCGTCTTTCCAGTCTTCCAAACACTCAAAGCGCTTTTTACACTACAAGCCACATCCATCCATTCACACACACTCACACACTGATGGCAACAAGGGTGATGGTGCAGCCATCAGGAGCAATTGGGGGTTCAATATCTTACCCAAGGACACTTCAATATGTGGACTGGAGGAACTGGGGGTCGAACGGCCATTTTTCTGATTAGTGGATGACCCGCTCCATCTCCCTAGCAACAGCCAGCCCCAGTTAGTATTTAGATATTGAATGTGGGACTGATTCAAAATAAACTACATGTTAATTGAAATGAAGCAACTCTATAGAGCTCTATGGCACAGAGGAATAAGGTATATCAGGCTTTGACTACGCAGACAATTGTTAATTGTTGATTTTGGTCATTTGATTTGATTTGTGGACAATAAGAAAAATATCAGTTGAAGGAGATTATTCGCACAACAAGGCTATTAGTAAGCAGCAACAATGAGAAAAGTAACACTTGCACACTTCACTCGAAGCTACAAAATGTAATAGGGAAAATGTTTCGATTCTACTTATATCTTCTTCTTATAAAGTGTGCAAGTGATATTTTAATAAGAAAATGATGGAATATTGCCAGCTTTATCCTTTCAGTCAACATTTTACATTAACACAGTCTCTAGTTTGGCTAATGACATTTGAACTTTGTAATAAAAGGGAAATGAAAATTTAAAAAAATGAACATAAGCAAAGTGAGTGTCCCTGCCATTGTGCTCTGCCATTATGCGTCACATAAACGTCATTCACTTCCCCATTTCATAATTTCCAACACTGACACATACTTCTTACAGCATGTGGACGAGGCAGTGTAAATAATGAACGTTGAATGTCAGGAGTGCTTCTGCACATGTGTTTTTGCATGCCTTGCACTGTAGTATGCAGTAGTAGGGTCTTGTATCTGATGCAGCAGCTCTGTACTAGTCTGACCTGGCAGTAAAGGTGTCTTAACCAGCTGAGTGTTGCAGCCATTTGCTGTTTCTACCATGTGAAGCAATACACTCTTCAATGGTGCAGCGTCTGCCCTCATCCTGACTCAGCATTTAAACAATCTTATCTCAGGGCATAAATGCCAACCCCTGTACTGGGACATAAATCACACTGTGCCTCCTGATAACCTGTTTGTCTTTTATATGTGTCTGTACCTGTATGTACCTAACTTGTTATATGTGTTTATTAACACAGTTGGTTAAATGTGTTCTCACTATCTTTTAAGATTTAAACTGTTCACCATACGCCTTGTACTGAATCCTGTGTAATGTTGCCTCTGTTGAATGCATTGTTTGTTCTAGACTCACAAGGATTAGTGTTTTTTCCTGCATTTAGCTTTTTCATTGCATCCTCTTCGCCCTGTGTTCCTACCATCCTCTTGAGTTATTCTGCTTCAAATATTTTCTCTTCTGCCTTTCCCTGAACTATTTTTGATTACTCCATCTTTGCTCTCCTCCAGTGCCCACCATGGCTCCCAGTCCTCCAGATGCAGTGGATCAGTACCTTGAATCTCCTGGGGATGACAATGAGCACACTGACTTCCAGAAGGCAAAGGAAAGCCTGGAGGCGAAGCACCGTGAAAAGATGTCCCAGGTGTGTGTGTGTGTGTGTGTGTGTGTGTATAGTGGTCAACATTTACATCCTGAACATCTCTGTGTGCTTTGTGGATCTCCTGATGTAACTCCTGCAACTGTATGTATAGGCTTGAAGTGACATGACTTTTTATGTCCAGGTGATGAGGGAGTGGGAGGAGGCTGAGAGGCAGGCCAAGAACCTTCCTCGTGCTGACAAGAAAGCTGTCATCCAGGTATGACACTTATCATGATAAGACATTTTATTTATACGGTGCTTGCTTTTTAAAGGCTAAGACACACACTAGAACTTCCTCTCTCTTAGAAGGTTTTTTTTATTAAAATAGAGTATTAATATCTTGACCAAAATGTCACTGTCAGAGATTTCAGTAAAAATCTTAATTGTCAAGCTTAAATTACTTATCAAAACTTATCAATGAAATATATCAGAGTCAAAATAGAATTATTTCAGTGGTAAAGTAATTGTTGAAGGACCTTTACTGAACTGGGCAACTAGAACTGTACTATTTTTAATGAGATGCATAGTTACATGGGTTGTTGTCCCAATACTGGCACGTTTAACATGAGTTTTGTCAACTTCCATTACATGTTATTACCATTAAAACTTATTGGTGTGTATTCAAAATGTGTTTGACATGCAGCACTTCCAGGAGAAGGTGGAGGCTCTGGAGCAGGAGGCAGCAGGAGAGAGGCAGCAGCTGGTGGAGACACACATGGCCCGAGTGGAAGCTCTGCTCAACAGCCGCAGGCGCTTGGCTCTGGAAAATTACCTCAGTGCCCTGCAGGCTAACCCTCCACGGGTAAACACAAACACACACACAAAACTTCATACCATTGACATGACGTCATTGGTATGAAGTACACAGTACAAAGTGAAAGACATTATTTAAATCGTACTTGTGTCAAACTATTCTGCCGTTGTAACTGGCAGAAAATACAATGGAGTATAATATATTAATCTATCCTATGTAAAAAATATATAGAATAAAAGCACATCATACATTCATATTAGAGTGTACCTGAGTGTAATATTCCCACTAACGACATACAACACTGGCACCAGCAGACTCGTCAGGTGTTGAGCCTGCTGAAGAGGTACATCCGTGCAGAACAGAAGGACCGGCAGCACACGCTGAAACATTATGAGCACGTCCGCACAGTTGACCCCAAGAAGGCCGTGCAGATCCGACCTCAGGTATGCTGCCTCACACACACACACACAATGCCAAAACCTTTATCCGCACTAAACCTTTAATGTGATGAAAGGATTTGAAATGTTTGTATTGGTGAATTGTAATTCTAAAATTAAACGGTGTATTCTTTGTGATTTACTTTAACACCTTTCTACCAGAACGTACTCAACTTCCTTCTGACTTTTAGGTTCTGACGCACCTACGTGTGATTGATGAGAGGATGAATCAATCATTGGGTCTGCTCTACAAAGTGCCCAGTGTGGCTCATGAGATCCACAACCAAGTCTGTAAGTGTTGCTTTTTTCACATCTGCTTCATCAGTCAGGGAGAGTGAGAAGACTTGGCATGCATTTTGTTTATCCGTCTCAGTTCCAACACTTCTCCCCCCATTTATCATCATGCTGAGGTTCTTTCTCTCAGCTCACTTTCTCCCTTTTTCTTCCATAGCGGTCATAGTGCAGAGAGTTCAGGCCGAGCTGTCTCAGCAAGTCTCCTCCCTGCAGAGCGATGGGCGGGTGAGTCCGGTTGCAACCACTCACATATGCATGTAGTCCGTCCTGTGTAGAGCTTGCTCTCATATATATATAAATAGATTCATCTCTGCTACTCAGAACGGTACAAGACAAAGCTGCCATGCACAGAGAGAAACTTACAGACATGAATGCTCCTATGTGTTTCCAGGTGGACGGCAGGGTGAGTTACGGTAATGACGCTCTGATGCCTGATCAGGCCTACAGCTCTGCTCCCATGGAGCCTGGCCTTGACGGACTCGGCTTTATCCATCCTGAGAGCTTCAATCAGCCTAACACAGAGAATCACGGTAAGATACACACATTCACTGTTCATGAGTGTACACAGACTTAGTTATGTCTTATTCTCATAAAATTAGATATTCACTGATTAATAATTATTCTGAGTATAATCCCTCATTAAGAAATTGGTTCAGAAAATAAAAATACTTCCTCTTAAGAAAGTGTAGAGTTACCATTTTTTTCGGGAAGTGTGTCAGTGAAGAGGTAATATATGGGGAGGCAGAGTACGTCAGTTTGCATTTAGTTCCCCTTTTTTAACTTTCTTTTTATTGTTGCAGTTGAACCTGTTGATGCTCGCCCTGTTCCAGATCGAGGGCTCCCCACACGACCTGGTATGTGTAATGTTTGATTCAGTATGGTCACAAGCCAGTGGTCTTGGAAAAATGAGAAATTGCCTCAGAGCACATTTGATGATGTGTAACATAATCCTCATACAAGAAAGACACGTTACAGATGCACAGCAAGCTGTAATAACATGAGATCTTAAAGGGGGTCTTCAGAGTTTTGTTGTAAAAAAAAAAAAAAAAAGTTACAGTATGTTTACATTCAGTGTCTCTCAGCAGACACACTGTGTGTATCTTTGACATTAAACAAACATGTTGAAAGAATTTCCTTCTTTCATTTTGCAACATCTGTGTTCACTTAGTAGCAGTTTTTCTTCACTGTCTACAGACAAAACAGGGACTCACTTGTAAAAACATTGCTTGGTCATGCTATTAGTGGTCAAAAACTCCACTGGTGTCTTTAGTTTCTGAAGAGCATATTAGAAAATGAAATGATTTTGCACAAATAAAACTGGAAAAAGATTGGACAAAATATCAGTTTAGCTTGATTTTGAATACTGAGGAAATATGGTAAAATGTATGTAATAATAAGGCTATAATTTTGCTAATAGCACCCACCCCTAATTCCACCTTTCTCTCACTTTGCATACATGTAATTTCAGTTAATAGCACTATAAAATCATATTTAAAATATAGAATATATGTCAGAACAAGAATTTTGTAATTTACCATTGAATGTGTGTTTTTATAAAGCACTTTATGGTCTTTGGTTTCAGTTTCTGCCCTAAAGCCAGAAGAGATGCCAGAAGTAAGGATGGACACTGAAGAGAGGCAAAGTGCTGGTTACGAAGTTCATCACCAGAAACTGGTATGAAAACCAGCTGATTCCAACACTACACTTATCATCATGGCATTTATTTTTGCTCCTGCAGTGGTCTGGGAATGCACACATCAATAGTCCCTTTTTTTAATGGTAGGTCTTTTTCGCCGAGGATGTGGGGTCCAATAAAGGTGCCATTATTGGGCTTATGGTTGGAGGGGTTGTCATAGCCACCGTCATTGTCATCACCTTGGTGATGCTGAGGAAGAAACAATATACTTCTATTCATCATGGCGTAATTGAGGTAAAGAGCTTAATAAATAGGTGGCTTTATGTGAAATACACAACAGAGATCATGTTTTTATTTCTGTACAAAAGATCCACTGTATTTTTGTTTCACTGACCACCCTTCCCTTCATGTTGCTAGGTGGATGCAGCGGTGACCCCAGAGGAGCGTCATCTGGCCAAGATGCAGCAGAACGGTTATGAGAACCCCACCTACAAATTCTTCGAGCAGATGCAGAACTAAAGAACTGCTCAACAACAACAACAACATTTTCTTCAGGCTTATCACAACCCCTCACTCTCACTGATAGGGTCTGTTCCATTCTGGTCCCTTGCCCTTAGCCCTCTCATCTCTAGTTTCTCACCCTGTTAAGGGCGAGGGACAGGTGTAGGGAGTGCTGCGCAGGCTGATCTTTATCTTGCTTGAAAGTTAGAAAAAGAAACCAGTTTATGCCTCAGGGGTTTGGGTTAGAGGAAACTGATATGGAACACACTTCTTAATCCCTGTCCCTTGATTGTACAAAGCAACACTTGAGCATAAATTTACCTGCAATTTGTCAGACAAGGGTACCCTGTTTCACCCGCACATTTCAGCCAAATCACAAATGAAAACTTTACAGTGTTCGTACTGGAAAATCCAACACCCTGTTGACTATTTATATGGAGTCATTGCAGAACTGCGCTCACAGCTGAGACCAGCAGTTCAATTCCCAGTTACTGCCTCATCGCTCAAATTCCATTTTCCTCAAGCTGCCCCACACAAGTCAACTCCCCTTCTCTCAAATGACAGCTGTGCTGTGTTTGATGACATACCAGCTCTTAGAGCTGTAAACCAGAGGAGGAGGGGCTCTCAGAGCACCTTCTCTACAAGAATAAAGCCCAAGTGTTTCAGGTTTTTTTTCTAAAAAGGAGAAAAAAAATGCAGAAAACATATACAGAATCAAAATATGTAAATGTTAAAAATATTGAATGTTGTTTTCTGATTTTTTTTAATGTGTAATATATTAAGACAGAGATTCGCTGTAAGTATATGTAGTGCATGGCAATATTGATGACAGATACAGTATACTGTATGTTGAGGGCCACAGGAGCGGTCCTCTTACTAGATATTTTAGCAGGATTGTACATTTCTAGTGTCTTCTTTGTGACCTTGTGATATGAAGAAGAAAAGAGTATTCAGAATCTGGTCTGCTTTGTCGTCACACAGACTTGCTTTAACTGAATCTTTGCTTTATGCTCATCTCCATGCTTCACTGTTGTGTTAGCTGCATGGGCAAAATACTCTATATGTAATATATGAAGTGTAATTGTATCCGAAAGGAAGATGATTGTGTTACTGTTTGCGTTTTATGCACTCTGTCATTTTGGAAGTCTGATTATTATCACCAAATATTATTGCTGTTAAGTCCTTGATGCCAATTCCACTGTCATTACACATTGGGGTTTTTAATAGGATCAGGATATGACTTCAGAGAGGAGATGGATGGAAGAGATTTTACTTGGGTCAGAAAGAATCATTCCAGATTTATCATTCCACTGTTTCTCTTGATTGTAAATATTCAGATGGAGCTCCAACTCTCAGTGGCCCAGTTTAATTATCAAGCCTTTTCCTGCTCGTGTTTATGCGTTTGTCAGTTTTTCCTAACCCCCATCTCTCATGTTTATCCTCTTTTTATCTGGCTGTGTCAGCAATATTTTTCAGTGCAGCACTTTGAGACTCTGTGTGTGAGTATTTGATAAATCGACGGGATTTGATGGGCCTACACAGATCAGAACAGTTTTCCAGATGGTCCCGTCTCCTCTCACGCATCGCTGGTACACATTCCGTCACCAAATCACAAACGCATTCTATTTTTCTACATTTCCTGTGTATACATGTACAGCGCTTCAGTGACTGATATCTCCCTCCCTGCTTTACCTGTTCAATTTCTGAAAAGTCCTCATGAAGAGGTGAAGAGTTACCATTACATCAGCACAGAGACACACATCCCTAACCCTAAATTAAGTTATTAAGGCAGTGAACATGAATGTGACATGCATTTATACCATAGAAATACAACACATATCACCTCTCTACACCATATCCACACATGTACAGTCACACTAGAAGCTCTTAATCAGATGAATGTTTAACATTTGTACTGATGCTCACTCTAGGTGTCTCTGGAGGCTTGTGCTAAAATATGATGCCCCCCCCCCCCCACACTCATTGATTCAGTGACCTTCCTCTGTGTAGTTAAATAAACCATTTGCTTAGAGTAAGAAGCTTTCTACACTCACTATACCATGAATAAAATTTTGAATGTACATATAGATTGTTGTCTGTAATTTTCACTTTTTAAATACATACTTACATCTCAAAGGCAAATGGATTGAATGAGAGACTTTAAGAAAAATGCTTGCCACTTTATTCCCCCTAGTGGACAAAAAGGGTCCAACAATTTAGGGAACAAACACTAAATAAAATACAAAACAGGTCCTCTATAAATGGAAAATATGAAAATACAGTTGCCCTTGTGGCTATCAAAAACATGAAGTACCGGTATATACAGTGGAAACGATTCTAAACTACAGACGAGGAAAATATTACACAAAGCTCCAATCTGGGTTTCAGTCACACGTTCAAGCTTTCAAGCACGTTCAAGCATTCACACACACACACACGCACACATTCACCCCATCGTCCTGAGCACGCTTCTGCTCTTGGTTAGAGTTAAAGAAAAGCTAAAAAAAAAAAAAAAAAAACTTTACCTGCCTCAGTCTAACTCGAAACTTGATTCTGTAAAGACGTCAAAGTTAATCCACAGTGATCGCGGATCAGCGTTCGCATTTCTGTGCCTAATGAACAAAGTTGAGTCAAACAGAAGAAAGTTGGTTTGATTTCCAATCATTGGTGGAGAGTAAATTGATGAGCGCTTGGATGCAGCCTCCTTCAACTGTCCTTGTCAAGTGTAGTGGTGGCCAGGGTCACTGTTGTGATGGGCTGAGCGATGCCGTGCATCTGCATGCGAGCCAGTTTCTTCTGTTCACATTCAGTCACCAGGTTGTTGAGCTCAGCAGCACTGTAGCCAATCAGAGTTCTCAGGTCGCACACAAATTTGTAGACAAACCGCTTGCCCTGCACCTTGCTTATCATGTCTCCATCGTAGTAATACCTAAATGACAAAAATACAGTCAGAATCTAGCTGCGAAGGTTTATCGTCATGTGTTTCCAATACCATCTCCACCATTTCCATGTTTTCAAATTTCAGTGAAATCTCCATCACAATATTTAAAAACAAACAGAGGAAACAAACCTGAGAGCTCTGCTGAGTTTCTCATAGTTCATTGTTGGCTTGTTCTTGCGTTGGCCCCATTTTTGTGCCACAAGCTCAGGCTGGTTGAGTTTGAACTCCCCCTCCTCGCCCACCCAGGAGATGCAGTCTCTTGCATCTTTGTCTGTCAGCAGCTCCAGCAGGAACTGCCATAACTGGATCTGCCCATTGTTGCCTGGAGCCAGAGAAACACGAGATTCAGTTTTAATGTTTTCACAGACTCTGCATTTGATGAAGACTGAACCAAAGCCAAAGATTGCCATAACCCAAAGACCTTTAGTTTACTGTCACACAACAAACAAAAGCAGCAATACCTCATAATTGAGCTTTTGGCACAAATAAAAAACAACAAAAAAAGACTGAAAAATCTGCTCTGCGTATTTTGACATCTGTATGCACCTGGACAACTGCTAAGCAAAGCAACTTTATTACCAAATAGTCAGAGCAAGACAGAGGTTTCTCAATGGACAGAGCATTTACTGAAGCACTTAAGCTGCTTTATAAAAACTACAAACAAAACAGTCCCTGTTCACTACCTGTGCGGTTGCCAGGTGAGCTGCGCTCTTCTCCTGAAATACGGGGCGTTCTGGGGCCGCGATTCTGCTTCAATACCTTTATGGCAGTGGGTGTGCTGACCTGAGCCGGGATTATCTGCACAGCTGGAGACAGACACAGGAAAGTTAGATTGATATGTCAGTGTGTTTGACAACCTGAGTAACTTGTGACCGGCCAGATCTAGTTCATAGCTGAGTGTCTGCAGGTTTCGGGACCTTTTGTTGCACTTACGTTGATCAATGGTGACAGTGGCATCCCCTCCTGACTGGTCCTGGCTTGCCAACACATCTGAAATAAATACAAAAAAAGGGGATAAAGATAAATTCTGCATATAATCAAAACATGACTCTCCATAATACAAAAATGATCCAACTTTGTTCCTCATTGTATGTCTGTTTACCTCTAAAAAACACTGCCAACCATTAACACTGTGTATACTGGACACCAACACTCTCAAATAGCTCCCTCTGACTTACATTTGCGTAGAAGCTCCAGGTGACTCCAGAGTATTTCTCCATTAGGCACTTTCTGAAGGAACTCGTCCTGGCTGAAAGAGCAGAGGTCTCGCCCTGGGATGTGAATGCTGCCAATTTCCATCTCATCAATGTTAAATTCCTTCATTACCCACACAGCCCAGTGGATCACCTGGTCAGCGGTCCAGAGAATGGGGTCTGAGGAGAGAGAAAGAAACCTCATATACTAACAACTACTACAGTATATATATTTGTCTCCATATTAAGGATTGTTTTTCCCACGGTAAGTTATTTTAATTAAGTGTCTCTTACCGTATGGTATGCCGAGGCGGACCTGCTCTTTGCGGTAGCCTTCAAGTGCTGCGGCCCAGCGTGTAACCTGCTCTGAAGTCTCATCAGACAGGGCGGATCTCTCCACAGCGATGAGTTGTCCCTCCTCCACCAGAGTCGCTTCCTCCCCGGCTGCATCTGGATCGATCACCACCTCTACCGTCTCCACCGGCTTCACAATTTCCAATATGTTCAACTTCTCCTCACCTGGACAAGATCAAACACACAATTAGTGAGTAAGCTCGATGTGTGTATGTGCAAATAAGTGACCTTTGACGCATGCTGGCAGTCATTCATGTGGATTTTGTTATGGTTTCTGGTTAGATCGGTACCTGGTTTGGTTATAATCTGCATGCTGAGCTGCACTGTGCCATCTGTCTTTACTCCCTGATCGAAGAGGCTGTGATCAGGGTGCAACTAAAATGAAGACCACAACAGAGGAATCAGAGACAGAGAAGTCAATATATGTTGTAGTTCAAGGTAGGACTGATCTCCTGACTATTAGACTGACATTGCACACCTGAGCACTGTTTTTTCTCTCTACATTAAATCATGAAGAGATGTTGAAATGTTCTATTAATTTATGTTACCTGAATATCCTGCAAACAGATCTCATATGCATCCAGTGACATCTGGATACGGGGCTCCAAAAGCTTCTTCAGATTGCCGATTGGCTCGTTGATGTCGATGTCTTGCTGGATCAAATCTGATGCGGTGATGGTGTGCTCCTCAACGCTACAGGTAAAAAGAAAAAGAGGAAAGAATTGTAGATGTGTAGTTGCTGCAAGTGCAACGGTATGTGATTCAAATTAATATATTTCCTCACCCTTCCTCAAGGCACCCCTGTTTCTCCCGTTCATCGATCTCGATCTCTATCATCTCTTCTGGTTCACTTTTCGACATTCTCTTTTCAACAGAGAGCCAAGCTGCAGGAAAGTAATGACAGAGGTGTTTAACAGTCTTTATTGTGACTAATTTGAACATATCTTATCAAAAACATTTCAGAAGGACCAAAAACATCAGAAAGGAACAAATACACAGTAAATGTTATTCACAAATATTTTTATGATGTTCCATGATCTAATGACTCGATATCTCGATTGACAGAAAATGGACAACAAATTATATATATATAAAACAATTAATCATTTATTAATCAAAAACGTCAAATACTGAATTATTTCAGGCTCTCAAATGTGAGGATTTGACAATTTTCTATGTTTTATATCGTTGTAAAATCAGTATTTCTGAGGTTTGAAGCACTTTAAATTGTCTTATAGTTGAAATGTGCTATACAAATAAATGTGCCTTGCCTTGTTGATCATTTGACAGCACGTGACCTGAAGCTGCTACATTGGGCTCTGAGTTTTCACTGTGATTTTCAGACATTTTATCACCAAAGTAATGAATAAAAATAAGTTATTACAAAACAGATAATAATAATAACAATAACAATATGTTAGCTAAATTGTAGCTAACCTAAAGTGGATTTTGGGGAATTTTACTATTTTTCAAACTATCCCAGAGTCAGAAACGTATAAATGCCTTCAGACAGATCTTTATTATGTATAGTGTAGTCTGAGGTATGTCAAACAGCAGTATCAGGCTATCTTGGGTGTTGATTGTCTATGGGATCAAATCATGATCTCATAGGCATCGAGGAAGGGAGCAAAACTAAGCAAGTGAACTAAGGAGGCGTGTGACCTGGAACCATAATTTTACTGCATTTATTTGCTTGAACACTTATTTAAATTAGTAACTGATCAACAAAACAGTTTCAAAGTAATTTTATGTTGATCCACTAATTATTTAATTGACTTAACAGGCACAGCTCAACTGTTCTTTAATGACATAAAGATTAAAAAAAAGATTTTAAATATCTTCTCACTATCAAATAACACACACATAATGTTTATCTTACAAAGAAAAGTTGCTGCAGTGATTATTTATTTATATACAATTAGAAGCCCAAGTAGTTTTACTAACTGATGACTCAATTATAACACAGAGAACATATAATAGCTTGAGTTATATGACAGTATGTAAAGTGTGCATGTTGTGAATGTGAGACAGCAGTGATAAAGGCCTCTCAGCCTCGACTCCTCATTGGCCGTCTGGGACAGTATACTGACTGCTCCAGCTGCTAACATTAGCCCACTCGAAGGCGAGGCTTTGGCGTCTAAAGGCCAAATGCTAGGCCATTAGTCAACAAAAACAGTGACCAAACATAACTACACAACAAGGAAAGCACACAAAACTAAGATTTAAGCCTCGGACTACACGTGTCGCTGCACTAAAGCTGGTGAATAGTTGCAGGTCCGGGGCGAGGCAGCCCGTTACACAACCGAGGGCACCGTCGAGCTAAACAACCATTTAATTTATCCTAAATACGTGTCGCGCTTCATAACTTTAACATTTTTCACGTTAAATCGCACTTTAACTCTGCGAGTAGGAAACTTTTAAAAACGGAAATAGAATAAACGGAAACAAAACAGCATAGGGCAAATGGAAAGGAGCCGGAAATCCTGGCTAAGGTTTACTGCGTTGTTAAGACTTCCGAGAGCAGCCGCGATAGTAACACGACACGAGCTTTTAGAGGAAAAATAAGACCACAGAGCAGCTCCGACAGCACCAATACTCCAAAACAGCACTCTCGGTTAACAAGACTGCAACTAAAAGGAGAAGCAAGGACTAAACAGCGGTATTAATCGACTCTGGATGTATACGTACTGTGTGTTTGTAGCCGGACGGTGAAGCAGCGAGCAGCTACACAGTTAGCAACAAAGCTAACACTCAACTGGTACAAGAGTTTGTACTGTTTCTGATTTCTAGATCACACCGGGGGCTGATAACTAACCCGTAGACACTAGCTTTAGCCTGGCAGTAGTTAAAGCGAGCGTTGTGTGTTTGTAAATATAGGCGGCCTCCTCCCAGTAATGCTAACAAGGAGTCGTCAACAACAGCTAAGCTAAGCTAGTAGGCGACAAAATAGCGGGAAGAGTCCCAAAGCACGACAAATACATCTCCCGTCCAGATGAACACATTTTAATACATTTTTTCCTCCAATACAAACGCATCTTTCTTTGAATTTTCCATACCTCTTAAAAGCCAATCCTCAAAAGATCTTGGTAAATGTTCAACTGTGGGAGATATGCAGCCAAAATTCTCACACAGTCGAGTCGATTCATGCAAGTTTTTGGTGAAGTACACTGAGGAGGGGCGGAGACTAACCGGCAGCACTGAACTTACTCTAAAACTTCTACTGAAATACACATGTCGACTTGTCTTTATTTTTTATCGTGTACTACAGTCTTGGTGTATTATTTGTTTTTGGACATGTGGTCGGTAGTAAGGTGTGCTCACCGGTTTAAAGTTTGGTGTGATAATAAACGAGGCCTGCGTGGTTTCCCATTAGCGTTAAACTCAACTGATCACATTAATTTCTCAGTCAATTACTTTAAAAATATTGCCCTTTTTTTCTCTCCACCAAGTAACATGCTCTATCTTCATTGGTGATTTGAATTTTCCCATTGTTTGGTCCAAGATATTGAGTAATCAGAAGTCCAGTGTGATATGTTTAACTATTGAGCATGAATATTGGTGGCAGGGCTGATACTGGATTATTGGGGCTGATGCCAATTACGCAATAAAAAAAAATCCAATAAAGATATATCAGTGAATATTTTAACAGAATATACACATAAGCACACATTTTTGTAATGATCACTTAAATATGGTTATCAAATTATTGTGATAAAGATGTGTAATGGATGCAGGATATATGGTCGGGTCTAGTTCAGTGTGGCTTTGTTAAGGAATGTACACCACGTAACCATATAATATTAACACGTTTTAAAGATAGATATTGACATAGGCTCCCTCGACAAAACCTCAATTATGGGTAAAAATAGATGTTCACCATGGGGCCATTTCAGTAATTTACCACACAGCCTTTGCCAATTGCTCATTTATGTGGTTTTGAAATATGTAGTATTAGGTGTTTAAATGTCTTTGGTAAAACAATGTGACGGTTGTATTAATGTGTTTTTTTATGGTGCACACACAAGACAAGTGGAAACTGCCTAAGTGTTAGTTTAGTTTATTTCGGTCACCGAACTTAAACACACAAGTACAAAGCAATCAATCTTATGTCCCTTTTCCTTGTCCTTCATCTTAGTGATACAGATGAAACTATGTGAATCGTACATAGGTTCAAACTGTTACATTTCTGTTAACATGCTGTGAAATATTATCCAAAGGACAAACCAAATGGACATAAATGTGATAAGTGTTGTTTTGTACATGGTCTGCTGTTTCTGTTTTTACTTTTTTGCCATCGAGTTGTGAAACAATAAATTTATCTGGATAAGATCCATCTGCTCTCTGTCTTTTCTGTCAAAATATTACTCCATGGGGATGACCAGGGTTAGTCTTTTTATTTTATTAAACATGATAAAAATGATATCACTATATAAAATTCAGAATATTGTGGAAGACTATTTGGATCTCATGAAACCATTTGTATAATCTGTGCTTTAATTGGAGAGTGTCAATGCGCATTAACTTTCAATACTCCTCAAACCACACAGGATAAAGTCGGCTCTTAGAAATCTGCATTCACATGAAATCACACTTGGTGGTCTTTACAGTGTAACAAAGGTAAATTAACAGTATAAGATAATGTAAACAATCCAGAAGCAGCTTGTTTTAATGCCACCCCTAACCCTAACCTATACAGCCAGTGCCTTCATAAATAGCCTATTTGCCAAGACAATTTCAAATCTCCGTTTAATACACATTTTTTAACTAATTGTACTGAATGATTTAATTGTAAAGGCATCTATATCACACTGTACAATTCACAACGTGCTGCCATCAAAAATAAATAATCTACAGTATATTTCTTCTTGTCAGACTGCTTTGATGATGGACTTCTGTCTCCAACCAGGGAGGGAGGTTACTACGTATTCACGTAGCCTATACACGGTGTCATCTTTACTATAAGTACTGACAGTAAAAGTCCACTTCTGATTTTATTGAATACACTGATGACTTTTCTCACGTTAATATATAGACTATGGGGACCATCTATCTATCTATCTATCTATCTATCTATCTATCTATCTATCTATCTATCTATCTATCTATCTATCTATCTATCTATCTATCTATCTATCTATCTATCTATCTATCTATCTATCTATCTATCTATCTATCTATCTATCTGATCATTAATTTATGTACTGTATGAAAGCAACTCTTGTTTCGAAAATCACAGTCGAGCCGGAAATGGCCTATATTGTCGAACATTTCCGGTTTGGATGTCTTGCCTTCAAAAGTACAAAAACCCACGAATTAAATAAAAAAAATATTTATACACTTTAACTGCACACATACATTTTTAAAAAATATTTTAAGGTAATAATAGTGACCAGTTTTAGGTGACTTGTACAGTGGACATCCAAAATTCAAAAATGTTCCCATTTATCAGATCAGCCTGAAATGAATTAGATACATTAACTGTTTTATTATCCCAGAGCAAAACTGGTTTACAGTGTAAAAAAAAGTAAAAATCATAATGTGTTTATATTTAAGACTACAAAGCACTGCTCTGTACTTGTTAATGATGTGCAGTGATTTGATATCAGTGTTAGTGGTGCATTCATTCTAGTGCAGTCCATTATACAATAACGGCTCACTTTTATCCTTCAGTTTTCTATCTTGAAAAAACAGTTAATTACAATTAAATTAACAGTGTGAGGACAGTACAGACCACTGAGTGTATTCTGACACATCATTTGTGTATTAACCAAATATCCTGTACAAGAGTTGGCAGAATGATGTATGTAAAGAGTTTGACACCAGAAGCCTCTATTCACATTCATCTGCTGAAGGATGAAAGTTTCTGTGTCCATCTCTAAGTTTAAGGGGCATACCTATGAGCATGATTTGTAGCATCACAACTAGTTTGGAGCCAGTATATGATTTACTTAAGTGTGATGTGGAAACCTGATGCATCCAGTGCACATACACTGAGAATGGACTTTACAGTGAGGTGGGTGACATTTTTTATCCAGCAGCTTGACTTTTGAAATGAAACATATTTGCATATTCATAGATTCTGATCTTTTTTAATGAGATAGAAGGAGAAGATGCAATTATAAAGATTTATAACAGGGGAACTGAACATCTTTTGTGGAGAAACATGTCAGAAACAATTCATTATTCCGTCATAAGGTTTTTAGATGTCCTAAAACATGTCACAATTCAAGGCTTTTACTTATAAGTAAGGAGTATTTTTAATGCAGTATTGATATTTTTACTTCAGTAAATCACTTTGACTAATTAGTTAATTAGTTATGTTTGTATATATATTTGCAGGTTGTGTGCAAGGGGAGGTTAGGCTTTTATTGTGAAGGGTTCAGGACGGAAGGTTGTTATTGCTGTTGCTGTTTGAACAGACCGGCCAAGATGGCGGAGTACCTGGCGTCCATTTTTGGGACAGAAAAAGATAAGTAAGTACTTTATATTGCCTCAATCTATTGTTAAGTAGTTTTTGTTAACAATTTCCCACAAAAGCCTTCGTTGACTAGCGCCACTGCATATGTAAATATGTGTTGTTTGCAGCCTGTAGGTGATACAATGGCTGTGGCGGCTAATGCTAGCAAGCTAACAGTACAATACCGCGCCGCCGTTGCTAACCTCACGTTAGCTTTCTGTTGCATCTGGTTGCTGAACAGTGCCGGGGTGGTCGTAAAGCACAGCCAAGTTACTTTTCCTGAATTAAAGTACAACGACCTTTCCTGGTTAAAGGTTAAGGTTAAGCTGATACTCTTGCTATCCTTTTTACCTTGTAGCCGGAGAGAGACCGTTTTTTACACCCTTTGTTACGACCGACACGTCTTAAACAAGTACATCTAGCGTTATGCGCTCAAAATTAGCTTCTCACTGCCTTATTAACCCAAGCAAACTGGCCCCCAAACCCTGAATATCTTAACCCTAACCCCCTTACCGTGTGATTTCACGATAATTATCTTAACGTTAAAGGTAAAGAGTGAGAACAGATGCTCGACTCATTCATTAACCTGAGTGTTTCCCATAGAAGTAGCCATGGCATCAAATATCTTTGCTCTAGCTAGCCCCACCAACTCTTTACAAAATCAAATAATTGGCAAGTATGAGTGGGCACTGTGCTATGGCTGGGTGCTGCTGGGGATTTTCTGACATTGGATATTATACAAGATCCAAGATATTAGCCATAAAATAACTTTTTCTAAACAAAATGATCTAAAACTAAACCATGACAAATCTTCAGGAACAAAGTCATCAAAGAATAACATAACATCATAATGCACCTGACCGTGCATCTGGTACTTGACCCCATTATGTCTGTACGTCTCTTTTGGTGGTGGTTTAGTGTAAATGAAGCCAATAGGAAGGAAAATTACACCATCTCATGCGAGTCAGATCATATCTTTCATCTGACAAGATGATGGTCATGCATAGATGGAGCTGGTGATGTATTTATTTTAGCCTTGTATAACACAGATTGAAATGATTGGGAAATAATATTATTGTGTACTTTCAGGCAGCACATTTATCTAGATGTGTAGCACATCAAAATATAAATCATTGTCAGACGGATGTTTCGAAGCCAGCCAGAGTTCAGACCCAGGCGTGCCAAGCCTCCATGCTCACATAACACACTGCTGTCAAGCCCACAGTGGAAATAATGTTTTGTGTAGTTTGTTTTAATCATAACTTTTGTTAAGAAACTTAGTGTGGGTTATGTTGAAATAATTGGAGAAAGAATTGACATCAGATGTGGATTTTCAAGGCCCATGAAAACAGTGTTATTTGCTCCATCATCAAGATGATCAGTTTTTCTTTTTCAGACCTAATGGTCCAGATAATTTGTATGCTATTATGTTTGCCTGATCTCATTTTCATTATTGCCTCTTTTTTCCCCCAGAGTGAACTGCTCTTTTTATTTCAAAATTGGTGCCTGCCGACATGGAGACCGCTGCTCCAGATTACACAATAAGCCGACATTCAGCCAGGTAAGATCTTTTTTTTGGTCCCAAAATATCCTGACATTTAATTTCTAGATGATGATAGTTATTCAGTGTTAGTGTCTAAACAGTAGATAAAACAGTATTTTTGTAATGTATAATAGACATGATGATGCAATTGGTGTTCGGGCTATATGAGTAAAGTTGATTTGACTTGCACCTAGTTGCAGGTTTTGCTGTGATCCGCACACCCTAGTTAGATCTTTAAATCCTACTAAGACCAGGCAGACAACAGGACAGGTGTGAAGGTCTGATATTCCATCTCAGTGGTATTTACATAATTCAACTTTAATAAAACTTTATTCATTTATTCTGGTAACACTTTGTTTGTGAATTGGATGAACAATTCGTTTTTTTCCTAAGTAAATATTAGTTTTGTCTGCTCTGGCGTTATAGATTATACAATTTATAATTTTAATTATGGGAATATACAACTCAAAAATTCACATAACTTATAAAACTCACAAAATATTAAGAAATTATTTTTAAAAACCACAAGCAGAATGTTGTTAAGGCTCTCCTTGGCCTTAACTAACCAACACTTTTACTGAGCTGTGAATGTCAGAACTTTTGTTTAGTGGTAGTGATTGACCAGATCAAGAGGATGAAAGATGCTTTTTGTTTTTGGCTTAATACAGAAATTAATATGTCAGAATACACACTGTCTGTGTTGCTTATTTAAAAACTAAGTAAACCCCTAACCCAATTCCAGGTATTTGATATATAATTAGTTACAACCCTTTATACCAAAATGTGGAAGAAAAGAGAAGTTCAAACCTTGACTTGTTTCTCACCTCCACACACCCGGCCAACCATGGGTGGGTGTGTCGGTTTGGGAAAGTTACAGTCACACACAGATGCACATATTCAAACATCTAAAAGGTTTTTGACGATCTTAGGAAGACAGTGATGAAATAATTGTTTTGAAAACACAGTGGAAGATTGCTCCCAGGCAGTACTTGTTTATTAATAGTCAATAAAATCATGTATTGATGTGTCAGGACAGGCTCTTGGTCTGTTGTTGCATTGAAATCAGAAATTGTTTACTTCACAGTTTAAGTTATTTTCTTTTAACGATTGCTATTTAACATTTCAGTGTGACTGAATTGATTTTGCTTGTATTTTTGACTGTTTTTAGTAATATCAAAAAAGTACTGATGTTGATACTCAGGCCTAATCCAAACAAAATCATCTTGATAATGTACATCTTGTGTTTCAGACAATTGCCCTCCTGAACATTTACCGCAACCCTCAAAACAGTGCCCAGTCTGCCGACGGTCTAACATGTAAGTGTTAATCTTTGGCCCACAGAAATGTAACTTTCTCTAAGATTATACACTAATGTTTTTCATCCCTGCTCTAAGAACAATGTAAAACTGCATAGGTAATTTATGATCACTCTGGTAGAGGTTTGTATTGACCAGCAGATAGTTTACTAAATCTAAATCTATTTGTTGTTTATCATGAAAACAGCATTAAAGTCCAGAATTTAAGTTTCTATCAGTTTGTGATGTCAGTGGTATTTACATAATTCAACTTTAATAAAACATTATTCTTTTATTCTGGTAACACTATTTGTTTGTGAATTGGATGAACAATTTGTTTTTTCCTAAGTACATATTAGGTTTGTCTGCTCTGGGTAGAAGATTATACAATTTATAATTTTAATTATGGGAATATAAAACTCAAATACACACTGTCTGTGTTGCTTATTTCAAAACTAAGTAAACCCCTATTCCAGGTATTTGATATCTAATTGACAAGAATTTGTTGCAGAATTTATGAAATATATCCATGTTGTTTTGTTTTTCTTATCATTATTCTCTGTTATAACCTACAGGTGCCATCAGTGACATGGAGATGCAAGAGCACTATGACGAGTTTTTTGAGGTAATTCATGCCATTGTAAATATTGTCTCGTGTAGTGCAGTTCTCAAATCATAACTGCACCATCTTGCAACTGGTACATTTTCTTTATTTTTACAGTACTCCGTCAATTTGTAAATATTGATGAAAAGTATTTTCTATTTTATAATATCAGGGAATTCTCACATAAAGCATTGGATGGTGTGTAAACCATATGACCTGGCTTTTATTATTGCAGTATCCATTTTACACTAAAACACATGTAGCACTTGGCTTATATTGCCATTGAGTTAACTTTGCATGTCCACCGTATCGACAAGTATTCTTTGTTTTAAACAATCGAACAATGAGAAAACAGCATTATTTACATGTTTATACTCAAAACCCGATTGAAAGTTGAAGTTGTCGATTTGTATAAAAAAATTTAATTTAATTTTTCTCTGCTGTCCTCTCAGGAGGTCTTCACAGAGATGGAAGAAAAGTATGGAGAGGTGGAGGAAATGAACGTGTGTGACAACCTCGGGGACCACCTAGTGGGAAATGTGTATGTGAAGGTGGGTGTCGGGCCTGAAAAGCACATGTTGCTGCTATTGAAATGCCCTGTCTTTTAGCTCATATATGCAGAGCCTGTGATTTTCCTCCTCAAGTACTCTGTCTGTCTCTTGGTGGTCCTTTGTAGTTCCGTTATGAAGAGGATGCTGAGAAGGCCGTGATAGACCTGAATAATCGGTGGTTTAATGGGCAGCCCATCCATGCTGAACTGTCTCCTGTCACAGACTTCAGAGAAGCCTGCTGTCGCCAGTATGAAATGGGGTGAGTGTTACGTTACAGAACAGAGTTTATATACTGAATACAATGGAGTCCAAAAGACTGAGACCACCCGTCAACATACTTCTTTTTTTGTTTGTTTGTTTTGAATGTAATACTATATTTTTCATGACAAATGATAATATGAACTACATCCTTGGCCAGGGTCAAAATATTAGAGATTTTGAGTGTGGTCTTTTGGACCCCACTGTATATGAAAAACATACAAGTCTGTCCAGAACAGAACAATGCTTTTATCTTAGAAATAAGTTGTGTTTTTTCTTTTTGAGGAAAAGTCTTGGCTTCAAGTTTTGAGGCTTGATAGAAAGGCAGTCATCATTTTTTCAAACCTGGATATTCGTACACAGATGCTGACAATTTCAGCATCACAAAGCAGCACTGAGGGGACAGATTCACAGTATCAAAATCTTTCAACAGATCAATAAATAGGTTCTCACAGTGTTGCCTTTTATCCAAAATTAATTCCTGATGAAAGGAGTATTTTCTAACTCTGTTTTCATCAAATTTATTTTCTTATAAATAAATCAATTCTTGTGAACGACCGTTGTCATATTTTCAGTGTTTTATAGGTTCCAACCTAAAGCTTTTGTTAAGAGTCTCTTTATAAGTATAAGGCTTAAAGTTCTCTGTCGCTACGACAGATTTCCGCCGATTGGACTGCCAAAAGGCCGTAAATGAGATCAATGCAGATCCGATGAGAATTACACAGGTATAATAAAAATATATAATGTGATACCCTACATTATTATCACAGCAAACACAGCAGACGTGGGCAGCCCCAGAGTCAATTTCCAAATATCAATAAATTGTTATAATGGTGTTGGAAGCAAGCAGACCATTAATGCATCTAAATTACTGAGTGAAGTTGCAACAATTCTCCACTGCTATTTGTCTGGAGTTTGTTCTGCTACTTTATTCCACCTCACTGTTCTGAATAAAAGGTCCGGACACGGAATGGGTGACAGAGTTGCTCCATCAGTAAACGGCTACAGAGGTAGCGGCTACAGGATGCTGTTTTGTTAGCTGTGGTCGAGTGAGGTAGAGAGTGAATGAATAGAGGGAGCGGTGACAGTAAGAAAGCCGGTGAATCAGATCATTAAAACGTTATTTTCTGATTGTTTCACAACGGTTACCTTCAACAGCACAAATAAATTTCCCCACACACTTCCACTCAACTCTGCACCTCCACCTCAAACCTCTGAATCTGCTATTTAAAATTACACAGCAGCGATTTTATGCTGGATTTGGGTTAGGGTTAGGTTACTAAGAAGAGTCATTAAATTTAATCCACCCAAAAAACTAGTGGTTACTTGATTTTCATTTTAAAATACAAACGATAAAATTGAAATACAAGCTTTTTTTCTTTTCCTGGTCAAAAATGGATGAGCAGAAATTTAAATTTTTCATATTTAGAATAATAAAAGATAAAATCACTGGCAAACAGAAGCTGCAACGGTCTGACGGACTGTTTGAGTTTTTATAATAACCATTTTCTGAAGCTCATAAGGTGCTTAAATAAAACACAAACGATTTTTGAACATTTATACCTCCGACCCCCACTGTCGTTATACAGACCGCAGTATGCCTTATTATTGCCTTTAAGCTTTTCCATTTCATTTAGAAAAGAGCAGCAATGGTTAGCGGGTGAAATATAATCTTGTTCAGCAGGAGAACAATTTGCCTTTTTCTCAGCTGTTTCTACCTTGTTTTACTTTAAATCCTAGGAAGAGACCGCAAAAGGGTTTCTATCAAAAGTTAGATGGTGAACAGCTTATGACTTGGCTGGGAAAAAAGATTTTTTTTGCTCTAATCCCTGTAAGTAAATCTTTGGCTTTTAATGGCTCAATTTCCACATCAGCAGAGCTCGTCTGGTGCAGCTGCTGTGTGAAACGTGTGTCTGCGATTGACAGTTTTCACACCTGATGCAATTCTTCTGTCATGTCCTTTTCTTATCTGCTCTAAACTAAGTTCCTCTCTCTCTCCATAGGGAATGTACTCGTGGTGGCTTCTGTAACTTCATGCATCTGAAGCCCATCTCACGTGAACTGAGGAGAGAGCTCTATGGGCGCCGGAGGAAGGGGTACGAATATAATCATTACCTTTACGCTCACTTAGGGTAAACCTACCCACTTATTTGTGTTTGCAGCTTATAAAAGCAGAGCGGTCTCAGTCGGGATTTGGAAGTATTGATTTTTAACAAATTATAACCACCTTTCTTCACTTCAACAGCCGTCATAGGTCTCGGTCACGATCGAGAGAGAGACGATCACGTTCAAGGGACAGACAAGGTCGAGGAGGGGGAGGGGGCCGTGACCACGAGAGACGTCGCTCCAGAGACAGAGAGCGTTCAGGACGATTCTGAACCACAAGCCATGACTACTTGTCCTTCCATTCCTGTTTCCCCGTAACCATCCTCACTCTTTTTTTAAGTTTGTACCTTTCCCGATCTACTCTAGGACGAATTGACAGGTACCTGATTTTGAAGCTGTGACAGCATTGATGAATTGATGTATTTTGTTGATTTCTGAAATGACTTTCACCTCATTAAATTTAAAATTTTTACTTAACACAAATGGTTTATGAATCTCACTTCTCATTACCTGAATCTCTAAGTTAGGGTGCCAGTACATCTTTGTGTAAATGTACACACTGACTGTTACACCAAACATGTAATCTTTTAGTCTTCCAATTCATTTGAGTGCACAGGTTGCTTTTTCAAATTAATAGTCTGTTAACATCACCTGATACAAATAACAATGGTTGACATTACTGGTCTTCAAACTCATAGTTAATTAAAACAGCAAGTACAGCGGGGGAAATAAGTATTGAGCGTGCCAACATTTTAAATAAGTAAATATATTCCCAATGAGGATATTCACATGATATTTTCACCGGACTTTGGTATTCAAGAAATACACACTCAAAGAAATCAAAACATTAAAGTCCATAAATAAAGTTATGTGGAATGAAAAAAAAGTATTGAACACGCTAACTGAAATGTATTTAATACTTAGTGGAGTATTAATTTTGTTTGTGATGACCAGTGATGGGAATAATGGCGTTATAAATAAACAGCGTTACTTTTTTCAGTAACAAGTAATCAAATAAATGACTGTTTCTCCCTTTACAAAGCTGTTACCATTACTGCCAAAAAAATGCGGCGTTACTTCTTCAGACCTCACTGAAGCGGTTTTCTCTCTCTCTCTAACTCCCTGCCAAAGAGTGGCTGCATTTAGGGGCATAACCAAAGACAGAGTAGGACGCAAATGAGACACAATCTCCCGGAATCTGGATCGAGCAAGCAACAGTGCGCTGTAGAGAGTGACTGCGGGTGTGTGTTTATGTGGCTATCAAAGCAGCGCGTGTGAGAGCAAAGCGTCCTGATACTGTAGCTCTGTGTTGCTGCTTATTAGACCAATGCCCCCCCAATGCCGGGTGAGCGTGCCTGGAGGCCATGGCGGTGGAGTGTATTGCTTATTGTTTTCTCTGTGTCAGTTGTACCTGCTGCCTCCAAGTCTTTCTGGAGCCCTGGTCAGAAATCTTGCGAGGAGTTTCCTGTGCATGGCCGATTGACACGTCCAGATAATGGCCTCAATAGTCCTTACTGGAAGTCAACAAAAACTGTTGACACATTCAATACTTATCTCCCCCCCTGTATTTCATAATTTCTGAATCTTCCAGTAAGGAGTTAGTAGTCATTGATGCAGCTGAGTAATGAACTCTAAACAAGCAAAAGAAGTCTGTACAGAAAAACCTCCTTTTTTCTTGTGGTTTATCTTTTTGTCCACTCAGGCAAACAAAGACATCATTCATCCTGCTGCCTCTTGGGCTCAGTGCTCCTATCTGAGGTGTCGTCCATTTCTCCCACAATAATACAAGGAACTAGCAATAAAAAAATATGGTGTAATAAAGGGCCTAGATTGCATCAAGTAAATAGCTCCTGCATTAGCTCCACCTCCTACGTAAAAATGCCTGCTGATTACACTTTGTGTTTAATTAAATTGTGAATACACAACTTTTACTTGTGAAAGATGATTTATACACTGTGATATTGCTATTTGTTCAGTTATCAGTAAAGGAGTAGAAATGTTCCTTCCACACTAGTGACTTAACTGTTAAGTGGTTGTGTAAGTCGGTGAATGCTGATTGGAGAGAGAAGCAGAAGCTGCCTCACGTCTATTATAGCAGAAGGGTTTGGGGATGTGGGCTGGTCCAGTCTTTGAGCTGATAGGAGACCCAGTCAGTCCTTGAACTATGCAGCTGCTGTTGTCTTGACTTTGGCTGACATACAGGTGAGTGCACAGTTCTTTCAGTGGTAGTGGTAGTAGTAGTAGTACGGGGAGTAATTATCTCACTAGTGTTTATTTTGGTTCTTATTAACAACAATTGTCCAAAATGAATACACAAGAAAGAAAGAAATACCAAGAAGGCATATTAAAAGATGTTGGGGATTGACTGAAAAGGTGTAGATGGAAGCTTATTACACATTTTTATGTTTGCAAAATGAACTAAACATTATTAATTCAGACCTTAAAGTTTTTTGTTAACATGTCTGAGCATAGCAACATTTCAGCTACATATCAATTTTAAAATTGTATAATAAACCACACATTCGCTCCTTTTCAGGTTTCTTTTAAACATGTCCACAGGGTAAAGTCCCTCGAAGGAGGACAGTTGCTACATGTTAAAGTTACATGCATAAAGAGCACATCTGATCTGGTGCCAGGCATTTATAAGGATGGGTAACTTCTGGAGGACACATCCATCTGATACATCTGTTATACAGTCAAAAAGGCTTTTTGGTTGTCAAGGTCTCTGCTTGTAATGCTGTAATCCAAACTTTGTGTTAATACCAACCAAATATATTGTTTCTTTAGGATTACAGGAATCGTGTGTGTGTATGTATATATATACACGTATATACACATATATATATGTGTGTGTGTGTGTATATATATATATATATATATATATATATATATATATATATATATATATATATATATATATATATATGTGTATGTATATATATATATATATATATATATATATATATATATGTGTATGTATATATATATATATATATATATATATATATATATGTATGTATATATATATATATATATATATATATATGTATGTATATATATATATATATGTATGTATATATATATATATATATATATATATATATATATATATATACACACACACACACATATATATATGTGTATATACGTGTATATATATACATACACACACACGATTCCTGTAATCCTAAAGAAACAATATATTTGGTTGGTATTAACACAAAGTTTGGATTTATCAACAATTTAGTTGAACCTTTTAACATTTAGCTAATTTGCAAGTTAACACTAAACACAAATTACAGACTGGTGGGAATGGCATTTGTTTTGTAGGTTTTTGGTCATAAACAGAATTATTGGACCTATTGAAAGTTTTTACCCAATGATGGTGCTAGATAAAAAAGGCAGGGGGTCAACAAAGGTATTCAAATTAAATCCAAATTGAATATGAATGTGTGTTCCAAATTTTATGGCAATCCATCCAATAGTTGTTGAGACATTTCACTCAAAACCCCAAATGTCATCATAACGGCAGTGCTACATGAAAAGTCAAGGGATCACTTTAGTCATTATAAGGCTCATCCTGTATGAACCATACATATTTTTTACAGGAATCATTGAAAAGTCTTCAAATTAATGCTAATGTTACTTCTTGTCTGTTGGATGTATAGATAGGTAACTGTTTAATTACACTAATGCAATAACTGCTAATCAATTGTCCTGTTCAGAGCAGATGGTCACACTGAGCCTGATGGCATCCTGCTACACAACACAAGAGCCACATATTTTGAACAACAACCCACATTAGCTTTCCTTTTAAAGTATTCCTCTTACAAACAAGAACACACATCTTGTCCTCCACCCAAGCTTTTTGAACGAGACATTCACCTCTCGACCAGACTTAAACACTTTAATGTGTGTAATGTTTAGCCAGATTCAAGCAGATTACTGTTTATCCATTATAATCTGAAGGGTTTATTTATGTGTATGTGTGATTGTAAAATCTGTTCCATCTCCCTACAGGTGAGCCATACCTTCTGTTTCTGGTAATACAGTTTTGGAATGTGTTCCCTCTCTTTGCCCTCATGCAGCTACCCTGATAAATGCAGATATCACAATGGAAAATAAGTCCTCCAGTGAGTCCCACGTGGATGGAGATGCCATGACTATGACCTGTGGTAACAAGTTGCCTGTAAATAGAGAACAGGACTTTCTCGAAGTTCGGGATGAATTGCCCTGTGAGAGTGAGTTGGACAACAGAGAAGTGACCGCAGATGAGAGGAATTGGATCCGCCCTGATTTGCCCAGCAGATGTACTTGGAGACTGGGAGCACCTATTTCAGAGTCACCTCACAGCCAACCAGAACAGTAAGACTTATATTATAGAAAGCTCTGAAAAGAAATCAGCTGTCATTGTTGGGATTAATTAACGATGGATGCAGGAGCAAAGAGTATGAAAAGCATGTAAAAAAACCCCTCAAAGTTTATCAGTAACAACTGTACTTTTCCTACTATCAAACTGTCTGCCGTGAAAAAGGACTACATATAATCCTGTGAAACCACTTTATCTAAATAATATTACAAATATTGCATCACACATTTTAACTACAGTGCTATATCTTCTTTATACTGCATGTATGGGGTGGGTTTAGGCAAAATCAGCTATGTAAAAGTTAAAAAGGGAATACATCCCCTTGTATTCGCTTTGCTTAAAACACACTCACTTAAAAAAACAGTGTTTTATTGCCCATGATAAGTGTATTTGGGATGTTAACATGTCTTGTATGTCTTGCATGTATTTAGGTGTGAGAACAAGTCATTCCTGTGCCAGCATGCACAAAACACCTTTGTCACAGGTGATATTTTGACTTGTTGCACAGCTATAACTTGTTCCTTTCAGTGTTTCAATGAACCAGCATCCCCAATCCAGGACCATGGAGCTGACTCACCAAGATGAAATACACCCACCACTGATGTTACTTATTATACCCATGTTTTTCCTGCTATGACAAATCAAAATGTATGAAAAATACCAGCCGTTATTAAAGGATAGGTTCTGTCATCAGGTAAAGGTGACCGTGTGAACAAAGCTGCATTTACACACCACAGGTGACAACTTCTTCATGGGTATTTTCTGTTCTGTCCATCACAGCATCAAGGCCCCCAAAATCCTTCCCAACATCCTCGGGAAAATTGGGGACACACCTCTGGTTCGTTTGAACCAAAAAAAACTTTCATGTAGTCCCTGCAAAGCTGACATATGACACCCATACCCACATGTACTTGGGAATCAGTAACTGATAAATGCAAATATTTGCACGTCCAACTCTTTGCACAAAATTATTTCAACATAAAATTATCTAAATGTCATTGGACTGACATCTGTAGATCACTTTCTATCTGTAGTATAGTAATGACCAATCAATGCAAGTGCAATATTGTAGTGAACGCTTACAAGTTGTGCAGAGACAAGACTGTTTGCCTCAGTCATCTAAATTTGCCTGCATACTTATTATGCAGATAGCCAGAGAAGATGAATAGAACAGGACATTAAAATGTGGCTGTTGTTCTTCTGTCTCATAAAGCCAGAGGGAACTCTGAACAACAGCATTATTTTTCTCCTTCCTGGAACAGCAGGAGAGTTGATAAGCAGTGGGAGGAGAAGTGCTGGCTTGATTTGACTGGTAGTCTTACCTGGCATACCATCTAAGAAAGACAAGGCTAAGGAAGACTTCGTTAAGGAATAGCTAAGGAATAACATTACAATAACAGGACAAACATTAAGTTGATACATGCAAGCAGAAGAGCGGTCACTGCTTTTATTAAGAACCCTTGATTCGACTGTGTCCCTATTGGCTCCCTGCTTACCTATTAAGAAGGGAACATTCAGGTATCATGTAGCTCGTGGCCTTATGTTCCCCAGTGTGTGACTGTTGGGGTTTTGTCTAAGGTGCTGGGCTCCCATGGATGTGGAGGTGAAAATGAAAGACCCGTTGTTCTTTTGGCCAACAGAGTACAGCACAGCCAATTAAAATTGAATAGAGAGTGATAGAATAGTGACTATAAGGTGACACTTGGTGAATTATTCAGAATCTAGAAATCATTTGGAGAAAAAGGAATTTAGTCCTTTAGTTTAAAAAGTATTTATTTTATTTCAGTACATTATACTTTTGTATTGGCAGCACACTGAGGTTTTTGGGTTCACTGAGGATGAAACCTGCCAGAGCCATCAGTTTAAGCTCCCTAAGAAATGTCTTTTACACTCCAGCGAACTGATGAAAGTGAAGCTCTGATTTGTTCTCATGGCTTAATTAGACAAAGGATCTTGTTTCGGTGCTTACATGGTTTTCACGTGACAAGGATTACTCTGTAGTTCACTGCAGATTTAAGTGTAGCTGTCCTATATGAGGATTAGTTGGCAGGTGTGGTTGAGAGGACCTTTGGACAACCCCACGCTCCACAAACATGATGTCCAAAATGTTATCCTCCATAATCTGCTTTGCACTGGTATGGTTGGCTGGTGCTGCTAAGTGTAGCCCAGTGTGGACAGTGTAAAGGTCTTTTTCAAAGCACACATTTTGACTTGTCATTGTTGGAAAAGCACAAAGTGTTACTAATAATCTGTGAGCCAACATGTATTCAGATATAATTAATTTGACCTCAAAATGTCTCCTGTGAAAAAGTGTGCAATACTGCCATCCCATATAAAGTACGGAGTATTTACTCGTCCAGACATGTTTTAACACATAAACAAATACTCTGCTTTCAATAAAAATGCTTTGATGTGTTTTTTATTCGTGGTTGTGATGGGTGTGGTTTTCCCAACTTTGTTAAAATGACTCCATCATTAAAAGATCCAGAAATCCTCAAGTGTGCCAATATTTAGCATTTCAAAAGTCACCACATCATAGCCCTGTAAGTTGTTTACAATAAGCAAAACACATTTTGGAGTGGAGGAGGATGTTAATAAATCAACACACAAATCTTGACAAGTGAAAACACCTTCTTGGCCCTGCCTAACTCCACCTTACCACCTAACGCCTCATTACATACGTACATCTAACTTGTTGTGAAACACTTTCTTTATGATTCATTATCTGTTATTATCTTGATTGTATCTTGTTCCTTATTGCTACTGGTCTCTGAGAGATACCAAACGTAATTTTGTTGTGTTCAAACAGTGACTATTAAGTGTTTTACGTCTTTCTGTCGACTGACTAATTGTCTGTTGCAGCTGGTGCACCCATGTTTGAACCTGCAGATAAACTGTGATTGTCAATAGTAACAGTGGAGTTCAGGACCAGATTATTGTCTGAAAACTAATCACCAGCTACTTTTGTAATTGGTTAATCATTTTGAGTATTTTGTTTTAAAGAAAAATGGTTTCTTGAAAATAAAAAAAAGTCTAAATTCTCTGTGTCCAGCTTCTTAAAAGTGAATATTTAGTCCTTTATAATACTGGATATTTAAAACTAAAACTGGATGTCTAAAACAAGACATTTTAGGATGTCATCTTAGGTTTGTGATCGACATTTTTCACAATTTTCTGACATTTCAACAGAAATAAAACAATACATAGTAAAAAATAATTTGTTTTGTTAATTGTTTAGCCTGATTATGAAATTGATTATTTAATTAACATGTTAATTTAATGTTAATATAATTAAATGTTAATATTGAGTAATAGGGTCGAGTTAAAGCGGACGGAAGCAACATTTTCACACAATGTTACCTTAATGGTTTCTCATTTTGCAGAGTGCTTCAGTTATCAATAATTCAAAATGATTATTAATAATTACTTAATTTGACATATATTTTCTTATATGTGAACCTGTTTAGTGGCCAAGTGTGAGTTCTTCAATGCAGCAGGCAGCGTGAAAGACAGGATCGCCCTGCGGATGGTGGAAGATGCTGAGAGAGCCGGGATCCTCAAACCAGGAGACACCATCATTGAGCCCACCTCTGGCAACACAGGTACCGTTATAGTACAGAAAGCAAATATGCAAGATGAGAAGAAAACAGTGATGTCATATCAAAAAAGTTGTAGAAGCAAAGCATGACCAGTTGCATACATCCTCCTCTTCTGGCTGCCTGAAGGTATTGGCCTCGCTCTGACTGCTGCAGTGAAAGGTTACCGCTGCATTATTACCATGCCTGAGAAGATGAGCTTGGAGAAGGTAAGCAGCTCTTTTAAAGATTTACAAGTTTTTATCAACTCTATATGGTGCATTTGACAAATTTATATCTGATGTTACTGCATGTTCTAGGTGAATGTTTTGAGAGCTCTTGGGGCAGAAACAGTGCGTACACCTACTTCTGCAGCCTTTGACTCACCAGAATCCCATGTGGGTGAGGCGTGGCATCTAAAGAATGAAATCAGCAACTCGCACATCCTCGACCAGTATCGTAATGCCAGCAACCCTATGGCTCACTATGATACTACAGCTGAGGAGATATTGGAGCAGTGTGATGGTTTGATTCTTTAATATAATGCTGTGAGCTGATAACAAATGTCACATTCTGCAGATCAGAAAGGAAAAGGTGCCTTTTTCTTTCAGGTAAACTGGACATGTTGGTGGCTGGAGCTGGCACAGGTGGTACACTCACTGGTGTTGCTCGGAAGTTGAAGGAGAAGTGCCCCAATATTAAGGCAAGAAACACACTCTATTGTGATTAAGAACCTCTTTGAGTGAATTTTATGGCCTTATTTTTTATGGCAATGCTTTGAGAGAGGATTAAACCAGTGGACCTGCGCATCCTGTTCCTGCTTGTATAAACACTACTGAGCTACTACTGGGCTTTCTTTGTAATCCTTATGCTGCAGTGCTTAACATTGCAATAGAGTATACTATTGTCTTGTTTGTTTTAGATAGTTGCTGTTGATCCTGAGGGCTCCGTTCTGGTTGGATCAGAAGACAAGAATGAAAAAAAGATTTTGTTTGAAGTGGAAGGCATCGGATACGACTTTATCCCCACAGTGCTGGACAGATCTGTGAGCGTGCATAGATTTGTGAATGCAAGTGTTGGTTTGTTTTGAGTTTTTGTGTTGAGCTCACGGTATGTGGCATAACTTAAGTTATTCCTCTGTTTACTTCTCTCTTACAAATCCATGCAGCTTGTTGACATGTGGTATAAATCAACGGATAAGGAGATGTTTACCATGTCACGCAAACTCATCAGAGACAAGGGTCTTTTGTGTGGTAGGTTCATGTCATGGATACCATTGATAGGATACATTTCCCAGGTATTGTGTATTTTACTGCACTGTCATGTGGACGTTTTGAGCATCCTTTTTGTTAGTTCCCTCTGACTATGTATTTCACTATTTGCCTGTTTTCCTGGAGGTGGCAGCTCCGGCTCAGCTATGGCAGCAGCAGTAAAGATGGCTCAGCAGCTTGAGGAGGGCCAACGCTGTGTGGTCATCTTGGCTGACTCTGTCCGCAACTACATGTAAGAGACAGAGGTCACGATGATGGATACACTTAAAATCAATGAATAACATGAACCTGAGGAATCGCTGGTTCAAGCCTCATCAGAAATGTGTCTGAAACCAGGCTGACTTTGTCAAACCTGACTGTTTCAGACCTCTAATCCACTTCGTTATCTGATCGTACTCATTGCTGGTTCTCCAGGTCAAAGTTCCTGAGTGACCAGTGGATGTGTGAGAAGGGCTTCATAAGCCCGGAGCCTCCCGTCGGCTTCAAACCCTGGTAAGAAGGTCAGCTATTTTACATTATCAGGCAGCTAATCCAAACCACAGATGTTAAATAACACATTTGTCTCACTCTCTCTCTTCGTAAGGTGGTGGAACTTGACTGTCCGGTGTCTACATCTGTCTGTCCCCCTCACTGTCTTACCATCTGTGTCCTGCCAGAAAACCATTAAGATCCTGAAGGAGAAAGCATTTGACCAGGCCCCAGTTGTCGATGAGTCAGGGTATATGTCTTTTAAAATGTTTGTACTTTAAGGATGTAAATCAATACAGTTTTGGATATGAACAACTGTGAACTGCATCTGAATCCGAACCTTGGAAGTAATATTCATATTTATTCTTCAATAATGGACATATCCAAGTTATTGTGTGTACAGTGCAAACATGACCTGCTTGTATCCAAAGCAGGAAAGCAAAAGAAAATGACTTTTCATGAAACACATTTGCAAGCATACAAAACAAAGCGTACTTAGATTTTTAGACATTCATCGTTCAAATCCTCAAAAGTTACTCATCAGTTCGGGGAGAGTGTGGTATGATGAGCCAATATTTACATATGTTGCCCTCTAGGTAAGGGAAAATGAGAAAGAAGAAGCATGAAAACATGTACCTTTATTTCTCCTATCAAATTGAATTGTTAAATTTTGTTCCTGTTTCTCAACTTGCCCCAGGTTAGGGATAACAAATTATTTTTTGTTATCTGATTCTGATTCATTTAGGTATGCATTATTATAATGTATTACTTTATTTTGTTACTTTTTCGGTAGTTAAACTTTTACATACATGAATGTGGAGTATGAACAGCAGTACGAAACAATTTAATGTAGAAAACTGAGTAGACTGGACATCTTCTGGTGTTGACCACATCCAATAAAACTCAGATACGAATAGAATACAAATAGCAGCTTTGTGTGAGACTCAGCAGGTAATTGGGTGGTTTGTTGCCTGTGTGTGTGTGTGTGTGTGTGTGTGTGTGTGTGTGTGTGTGTGTGTGTGTGTGTGTGTGTGTGTGTGTGTGTGTGTGTGTGTGTGTGTGTGTGTGTGCACAGTGGGATTCAGGGCGTGGTGACTCTGGGGTCCATTCTGACCTCTGTGTTGTCTGGGAAGGTAAAACCCTCAGATGCTGTCAGCAAGGTGCTCTGCAAGCATTTCAAACAGGTCAGTCAGTGTTCAGTCACATGGATGGCAGACATGCATACTGGACATGATATGGATATGAAATTAACATATTTATGCACTAGTCTGCTTACACTTTACTCTCAGGTGCACCTGACAGACAACCTGGAGGAGCTGTCCCATATCCTCAAAACAGACGACTTTGCCCTGGTGGTATATGATCATACCCAGTGTAAGATACCTAGTTTTTTGTGTTATTCTTTATACAATATTCTGTGGCATTTTTGCCCTCAGTTGATATCAGATAATAAAGAGGTGACAGGAAATGAGAGTAGTTTAGGCTAAAATGTAGTGAAAAATACCAGAAAGAATCACATTTCTCATAGAAGACACTGTAGATGCAAACAAAAAAGGAATTGTAGGTTGTAAGGGACACAAATCATTGCAGTTATAGCTGCATTTTTATGTTGCTAAAAAGCATAAATTGAAGGAAATCATCTGACTGTTTAGTTACAGTACAAAAAGCACAAGCTTTATTTATAAAGCACATTTAAAAAACTCAGTTGAACCAAAGTGCTGTACAGTTATTAAAATACAATATAATCATACACAAATATAATAATAAATAAAATAATAAAGGAATAGTAAGAGCTCAATTTAAAAAAGATAAAATTAAAATAAAATAAAAAGCCAAGGATTCTCGCCTAGCTGGGACTGAACACCAAGGAGAAAAGATGGGGTTTTTATCAGTGTCTTAAAGTGCTCAGCTCTAACCTGGAAAGGTAGGCTGTTCCACAGCTTTGGGGCCGCCACCGAGAAGGCTCTGTCCCCACGAGTACAGAGTCTGGACCGAGGTACTGCCAGCAGCAGCTGGTTTGTCGACCTAAGTGCTCTGGAAGTACTGTATTTAAATTTAAAGCAATTGTGAAAAATGAAGATGTACATTTTGTTTCCATGACCACCAGCTGGAACAGAGCAGCTGTGGGCTCATTAGGATTGTTTTTCTTTGTTTCAACTTGATAAAATACTTGTATTACATCCCAAATGAAGAATTTTGGAACATTTACAACAAGCTTCCTGCTCGAAAGTACACCCATAAATATTTCATGTTGTTATGGTCACTCATTTGTTTGTGAGAGAATTGCTTTTATTTGAGCAGGAACCCCATCGTCTCTCTCTCTCTCTCTCTCTCTCTCTCTCTCTCTCTCTCTCTCTCTCTCTCTCTCTATCTCTCTCTCTCTCTCTCTCTCTCTCTCTCTCTCTCTCTCTCTCTCTCTCTCTTGCATCCTTTCTCTCATTAACATCTTTTAAAAGTGAAGAGTTCAACATTAAGTTGCTTATCTTTATAAGCAAACAAACTTGTGCGAAAAATGTCCTGTAGCCAGTGTTTATCCTGCTCTTCTCCTTTCAGTTTGGTTTCCAGTACAACAACAGTCTGCTAGTCTGTAATGTCTGCTGTCTCTCTATAGATAAGGCTGATGGGCCGGCATACCAGAGACAGATGTTATTTGCCGTTGTGACAGCGATCGACCTTCTCAACTTCATCACCGTACGTGATAGGGAGGATCAATCATCATCTGAATGCTCGCTGATGGACGACGCATCTCTGTGACCATTTCCTGTTTAAGACGTGGACGGTACGGCTTGTAGAGGCAGCACATAAACACCTACAGTTTAGTCTCAATAGTGTTTGTTTTCAGTGTTTTTGGGGACACATATGGTGTCCCCAATGGTGGAATAGCAATATACACTATATATACCACTCTGAAATCAAACTTAAAGGATAAGTCTGGTGATATTCTATGTATATGTTTCTCATTGTCAACAAATAAGACCAAACCAACAATGAATTGAGGTATGTGTGTATAAAGCCTGTGACATGCAGCTCCATTGTTGTCCAAAAACTATTAAACACATTAATGAGCCACACCGTTGCACTTCCTTCGTTATCACGAATGTGGACAATGTAGTTTTTTTATTAGTTGATACCACATACACACACTGCTGTAAAAACTGTAAAAATTCACTAGACCATCAAATATATATTAGTCTACAGCTAGTAGTCCCCATTAAATGCATTATTCACTCCTGTTTGAGTAACATTTGCAAAAAACTACAGTGCCCAGCTGTTAGATATTAAATGGACTAACACATTGTTAGTTTTGGTCCTTTCATTGAATTTGTTGACAATAAGTAAAACATAGATAAGAGCCTGTCTCATCCTTCATCTGTACAGTCTTGATCTATGCCTACTGAATCTAATTTAATTCTAATGATTTTAATGGCATTAATCATTAATAATGCGAGTTAAGTTAGGTTAAATGTTATGGTTTTACATTCTGTGCACCTTGTAGCTCTAATGTCTACAGTAAAGCAAAAATAGAATCTGACTAAAAATAAAAATCTTAACATAAGGTCCACGTACTAGCTTTTTCCAGGTGGAATTTGGTGTCAGAGGTGAACGGCATCATTGGTCGTGTGCGGACTCCTGATCAATGACTTTGACTGGTTTTGGTGTTTGTATATGGGTTCATGTGGTGTCCTGCACATATATCACGAGACCAATTTTCCATACTTACGTAAAGTGATAGCAGCAACAACTTCGGAATGTGGATCTGCAGAGGAGGACCATGAGATGCAGTTGAAAGTACTGGGAAAATTTTATATATTTTTGTCCAAGATTAGCAGCGAATTTTCATGCTGAAGAAAGGATGGTCCAAGTTGAATATTTAGTCATTTGCCTAAAAAATATTAGACATTAGGTAAATAAAATGAACTTAAAAGTCTATTAATGATATAAAGCATTGTGATTTACAGCTTTTAGCTTGTTTTTGTTTTCACTAGATATTTTAGAGAGCTGCCGTTATCTTTTTATGGATTACCTGCAAAGTTTGCAGCAGAGCCCCTGACCAAAATATCAGGTGAGGGGGCACACATACTGCCTCATTTAAGCAGGCTGTAGGGTAGGTCAATACATGCAGGTGGAGGAATGCCTCCATCTAGTGGCTCAAATATGAAACCATGACCATTAACTTTGATGAAGGTCCATGTTTAAAAGGTTGTATTTCTAATTAACACTGTGTAGGAATTCCACCTTTTCTTTTTGACAGTCTTGCAAAAATACACAGGTTGAGCTACACACCACAATCCTCTAAATGTGTTGTAGATAACATATATAATTATTAACCTGCATCTGGATCTATGTGTGCATTGAAATACACAGAACAAAAGATAATCTTGGGCCAGACTGTATCATTTAATGCAGGATGAGAAAATAGTTAAATGTTAAAAACAAATAACCCTGTGTTTAATTTTTAAGAAATCACCTGATCCTCATCTGGCCTGTGGTCACTATGTCAACAGACCAGAGGGAGGCAGTATTAACACACACTGCAGAGACACATGCAGTGTGGATGTCACATTGTGTTCACAAACAGCACAACTCTACTCCTTAACATCTTGTACAATATATTCATTTTGTCATGAGGATATTTAGTTCAGTAAAATTTAAAGGGCTGTGCTGTTTTCAGTTAGTACATCATTTATTTTTCATTCTTCACAGCATGTCCCTGTGATGAAACTCCACTGAAATGTATTACATTTTATTATGGCTTACTGTCATTATTGGATTGATGTGAACTACATTTAACTGATCTCATCCAAAAAAAACTCGAACCAGATTTTTTTCTCTCGAGTCATACTGATTTTAATTATGGAGTATTTATAAAATTAATTTATTTCTCTTCCTAAACATCAGAAATTATTTTAAGATTTAATTTCTCTTAATTCTGCTGTTTTCACATTAAGTCTTTTCAAATCTCACTATCCTAATAATTACCACAATACTGGGAAATCTTTTTTGGAGACATCAATACAAACACCCATGTTTACACATTTTTAGAGAAGTTTTTGTTGAGTTGCTATTATGTTAAACTCTTAATGAAATGGAAATGAGTACCTTTCTCTTTCATAATGAACATGGCAAGTGCTCAAAAACAACAGCAACAAAAAAAAGAAAGGATTATTGAGTTGGTCACGATGTTGAGCGATTCCTTCCTGCATTATTTCCTTTCATAACATCCCATCTCAAAAAGGAATACATCAAATTATAGACATGAGATGAGAAAATACAAACTTTTTGCCCGCTCACAAACAAATTGAGACTCTTTCTAAGTTATTGGTCTTTTCATCGCACCATCATCCCTAATAAGGAAAAGGGAAATGGTCTCAGATGACCTAACAGCTCCGGTGTCACTGAATATTGACTTCACTGAGGTGACACTCAGTGTGCTGATTTGGAAACTGTAACCATCAACTCCATTATTAAACAGGGCCGGTCCAAAGGGGCAAACTAGTTATAGCACAACCAATATATCAGCAGGTGACACATTGTGCTGTCCTTTGTATGAAGTCATCTGGTCCGTCATCATCAGCAGGATGAAACTACCAGTCATACATCAGTCATCAGCACAGGATTGTGTTCAAATGTAGATTCTAAGAAACAGTTTCTTAGGTACTTTTGAATGTTATCATGTAGCCTGAGTCAGTAACCACTGGTGGGGAAACTCCTCAGACCTCGAATTTAAAGCAGCTGAAGCAACATGTCTACCAAGTTGTACTACAGCTCATTGTTCTGGTTTAGTTAGGGACTAACTGGGGAACATAATGAAGCATGTACTGCTAATGAGACAGATATTTTCTTCTGGAGACCAAAACAGAGCTAAAAGCAATGTAAATATTGGACTTACGATACATTAAATAGATTGACAGGAACATGACACCAAATGAATGTTACAGTGTGTTTGCTGGATGTGTGACTATAGACTAACGAAGGTTATTTTACGTTAATGTTAGGTCAACAAACAGTTAATGGAGGTTTAAGAAAAAGTAATTTAGCAGTAAGGTCGATTCACTGTCAAGACCCCCTGTCAGAAATTCTGTAGATCCTAAAATTAGACACACAAAACAGAATAAATACCCCAGTTATTGGACTCGGAGAAATATTGAAATAAAGCTTTGAGATCAGTCGAAGGACTAAATGCTCCTCTGGATGTCACAACAACAGTTTCATCATATCATTTCTATATTTTAACCTGCCATCATTCATGCCTGCCAGTTCAACCTCTGCCTCTCCAGTCAGTTCCTATCATATCCCAGTCACCTGATCCTCAATGTGCTCTTCACTCATGCTGATCAGCCTCTAAGTATGTTTACATATATATATATGGTTACCAGTGGAGCTCCCCACTGATGAAAGTCTGTTTACAAACACATGCCTGCTGAGCTATCAACCAAACAGAAATGATACTGGCCGGGTTTGTACAAAGTGATGCGTTCACTTACACATGTATGCACTGATGTAGATTTGAACAGTGATGCGTTCACTTACACATGTATGCACTGATGTAGATTTGAACAGTGATGCGTTCACTTGGAAGAGATTATAAAGAAGTGAATGAACAACATACATCAATCAGTGACTAAGAATCTAAAAAGAAATGAACTGATCGTTTGGTATTTCCATTTGTAGTTTGAAAAGCATTGCAAACTAAATCTTAAACTTACTTTCCACCTCCGGAAATAACCCAGCATTTTTAATGTAACTCAGTACCATTAGCCTCATCTCATGCTTTCAATCTCTTGACCCCACATATCATATAAAAGCCTAAAGATAGCACCTCATTATGCTCTTGTACTTACTAACCCACAGTAATAATGGTACCTCTCAGTCTAAAGCTGGAGGCAAAAAGTACATCAAACTCAGTTGGATGGTGATGTTTGTTTGAGTCAAACACTTCTTCCCCCACTCACATGAAAATACAGTTTTTGGAACTTGCAAAGTCCTCAAACAATATATTACTCATGGGTTGATTTAAGTATTTGACATTAAAAAAATGTCAATCTTTTCATCTGTTGCTGATTCAGATAAATATACAACATAAGTTAGGCATTACTTTCAATACCTTTAAATCAGTGATTCCTAACCTTTCTTGTCACAGGTTGCATAAAAAAAGTTATGTTGCCATTTCAGATTGTTTACTTTGAATAGTTTTAGGGTCCTGAAGAGGTAAACCTATCATTAATGAAATCAATGTAAAGAAAAGTTAGGAAAAATGAACAGAATGTTTTCCAAGTTACTTATCTTGTTAATCATCTTGCGACCTTTGAGATGTATCTTGCTGACCCCGGGGGTGGGGTTAATTTTTGGGGGGTAAATAAAGGTACAGTTCTACGAAACCGATCCTGTCACGTTCATGTGTGCTGCCAAGACAGTTTCTGGTCAACAGGACTCGTGTGCTCAACAGGGTTTAAAGGGCACAATTCATGATCTAAATATAAATCAAAAGGTTAAAAACAAACATCTCTCAAATGTATTAACATGTTCTTTATTACATAGACTAACGTTCAACAAAAACTAAATCTGAGTATGAATGTTTCCTGATGACATTTTGTCTACTGTATGATATTAACTCTTAAGAAACATATGTAAAGATACTTTAATGTGCCACTACTTTAATGTGCCACTACATCTGGTCTATTACAACAACAGCCCTGCAACTAATCCAATCATCTTGAAGGGAATAATGTTAAACTGCTTTAGAGCCATATTGATTCAACTTTAAGTCATTTTGGTCACATTTTGCCCGCCACATTCATATCAATGTGAGGAAACTAAACATTAGAAACAATGTAATGTAACACAATTCAACACCACCACAAACTACAGCCTCCAAAATAACCACAAAGTTGAATCAATCCCTCTTTAAAACAGTGTATATGTACAAATATATCTACTGTATATTAATATGGTCTTTCAGGTTTCAGTGTCATATGTTTGTTTAAGTCCCAGCTCATAAATGGTCTTCAGTGAATGATTCAGAAAAGCTGGGTTGCAGTGATTTTAACCCACCCTCGACACTCCAAGGATCGTCTGTTGCTCTTTATGGTGAATCAACAGTGAATGAACGTGGTGTTTTTGATGGTTTTGTATCACTAAAATCTGGAGTGGGCTGGTAAGTTTTCCGTGCCTTTTATATACTTAATGTGTTTCTTTTTCTTGAAAATATATCTACTTTTTTCTCATTTGGTGTGTGATCAGGCTCATTTAGTTTAGAAGGACAGCTGTTCAGATCTGGCTGCTTCATGACGCAATCAGAAAATGAAACCATTTTCAGCGAATGCAATCATTTGGTACACCACACATCGCTGCCACTGTGTGACTGACTGGTGATTAAAAACAGTTTTCTCTAAGGCTTTCAATGCTTCCTTTGCCTATTGAGAATAATTACAAAATTACAGGTCAATTCTTTACCTCAGACTCAGGGCCTTGAATACACAAATCAAGGTGTGTGAATTTTACGTCACCAAAACAGACCTTTAAGACCAGATAATTATTTAATTTCAGAGGGGACGTGGCTCATTAACTGACCTCCTGAAACAAAGCCTGTTTTGTTAACGAACACCTAATTTATTTACCAAAGAACCCGTGTTTACTACGAAGCATCATGAGATAAAACCAAAGGGTCACAAAATGATAAATAAGATTGGACAATGGAAACAAACATGCTGTATTTCTGGGCCACAGGGAGGAGGAACATTGGAAACCATTGGTTTATTACTGTGATTCATGTAAATCTGGTATCTATCATAACAGAGCTATCCACAACATTCATTAGTCTGTGAGCGACATGTATTAAAGGACTCTTTGAAAACATACATGATTGCTAAAGGATGTCTCTTGATACATTAAAGGAATAGTTTAATTTTTTTAAATACACCTATTGGCTTTCTTGCCGAGAGCTGTATGACAAGATGATTAGCACTCTCATATTTGGAAGCTAGTTCCACACGTCCAGCAGTTGGTAACTTTAACATACAGCACAAAGACTGAAAACAGATACTATAGCCTGTTCCTGTTTAATGGTAAACAAATCCATCTACCAGCATCTCGAAAACTCTAATTAATGATGTTGAAACCCAACATGTTGTTTTCCATGATTTGTTTGTTACGGACTGAGCTATTATTTGCTGGCAGTAACCAGTTGAGACTCCATGCTGTTTGAAATGCCTCAAAGGTTGTTTCAGCATCACTACCGGACAATCTGCACTATGGCTCGTTAGTCACAGAGTTAATGGTTTATTTGGAAGTGCACAGTAACAAAACCTCAGAGGGAATAGTGCTGAATGCCAAAAAAAAACCAAGAATGAGATTTTTTTTTAAAACCCAAAAACACCCAAAACATATCTGCATGCTGACACCACAGCAATTTTAAGCTTTTATTAGAATTAGTTGGACCGAGCACAGGTCTTCCTCAGATAAATACTCATGTGAAGATAATGACCAGTGACATCCTGATCAATTAATCACATTCATATGTGCCAGAACATCCTTATTAAATGAAAATAATCATTAGGTCAGGAGGACAAAAATAAAATAAAAGTACCAACAACACTCAATTCATTCAATTAATAAGATGGGTGTAATAGGTAACTAGACACTAACGAACCACTGCTACAGCTTTATTTACTTAGATAATAACAAACATCATTACACACAGCCTATCAGTCAGGTATGTACTGTCATATATAACAGTATATATAACATTTACAGAGCAAGAATACAACGAGTACGCAAAAATATCTTGGTCTTTTCTGAACAGGGAGATCATACGTAGTAGTTCTTTTAGTAAATGACCAAATCAGTCCATGACCTTTACGCCAGCCTCTACGATGTGGAAAACACCGCATTCAGTTTTCCCCCAGCATGTCAGCAGCGCTTTTTATCTCTTCTTCTGTATTTTCCATCTTGGCCTTTCTCACTCCTCCCTCTCCCAGATTTGGTCATCAGCCCTCACAGTATGGGAAACCACTGAGCCTGACCCTTATGCTCAGTGACCACTTTACAAGCACACGTAGCCACTGTTCAAACAGTGTTCAATCTGAGGCTACATGTGAGAACACAAAACCCTGTTTGAACCATAGACTGTGTGTTTGACATTTCCCAGAATGTAAACAACCGCTATGTAATTGTTACCAAAAATACTTTTTTCTGAATGAAAGATAAAGAAGAGAAAGAAACAAGCACACATATATATAAAATATCCTTAAACATTTGTACTGTAAGTAGTAGCTAAAGACATAAAAGAGAGAAAAAACAACTTAAAACAATGAAGGGGGTTGGAAAATTTGTCACAATTTACGTATGTACCACACACACTGGAGACCCAAACATGGAAAATCCGGTTTTCACGTACTGTAATTTAGTTTTTTTGGTCTATTGCATGTCTGTCCGTCATGGCAGAGCGATCCCACCCTGTTGTTCTTCCATTTTTCCCTGTTAAGGGGTTTTTCCATCCAGATTAAGGACAGAGAATGATGTACTACTGTACAGATTGTGAAGCACCCAGGGGAGAAAAACTGTGATTTGTGATATTGGGCTATATAAATAAAAATTACTTAATTTTAATTCACATGCACACATACAGAATTACACACTTTCATATTTACCACAAAAAAAATCCAATAAAAATAGAAAACATTTGAAGATAGTCATATGCACACATGCCTCCATGAATGTACACACAGTACCAGAATATATATTAAGCCACAGTTTGGAAAATGTCTCGACCAAATATTGGATAAATTGACATTAAATTGATTACATCACATCGCCCTCTTGAAGAATTGTGGAAACTTTAGCATCCCTGAACCTTTCCTCGAGGTTTATGACTAATTATCTGCAAAACTATTCATGCTCCCATCATTCTCAGCTGTAGTTTGTGCTATCATGCTAACAGTCTAAGCTAAGGTGTGTTAGCACATAGCTTAAAGCATCACTGTGCCGGCTTCACATAGCTGCTAGCATGAATCGTGTTACAACAGCATACTGAGCTGTTCACATGTACAAGTCTACATATAATTCTTTAAACAGGATGTGGGCTTTCCCTTAAATTTGACATAACATGACGGTTCAAATACTTTTATGACAAAAAGTCTTAAATCATTGAAAGGTAATGTTAGTAGAAGAGTATAGTATGTCCTAGTTTCTGTTTGGTGTGTTTAAAATCAGATGAGAGATGCAGACAGCCACAGTAAAGACGTAACAGAAGAACCTGTCAGTGCTCGCCTGACGAACACACACACACACCAGACTGTAGCGTGGATGACATGTAGCACAAATTTAACCCTATCAGTTTCTGAGCCAGTGCACAGCTACAGCACAGTGACGGAGGACGTCACTGTGCTGTAGCTGTAGCTGTAGCCTCTGGTTATGTCACCCAGTTGGATTCAGGCCTCTTGTCTCTCGATGACACTGCCAGTGTCAGTAACAGCCCTGTCGGTATCGCTCGTCACACCTCCGGGCCACCATTGTTTAACTCACTGGAGTGGAGTCACTGGGTCATGGCACCTGCAATCACGACCCCTCGCCTCAAAAGTTACATTTGCGTCAGTGCTGCAAATGCTTTAAGCTCTGAGCTTTTATCAAGGCCATATAGCCTTCTGCTTTGGGATCAATCAATAGGGATGAAAATAGCACAGATGTGTATGGTACAGTGTCTGTATAGCCTGCGTACTGAACAATGAACTGTGTATGCTTTACTGAAGTCACTGGTTTGCTCTGCTGTAGAAAAATAGATTTAAATGCTTTGAGCAAAATTAAACAAGGACTTCAAAGCTGCACAGAGTAAACAAAGTCTGAGAGATGAAAATCTAAAGACGTGTTTCCTGCTGTCGCTGGAGATGTGCTGTTAATTTGTCAGTCTCCCAAACAACCATGCTGGTTAATGGCTATGCCTGAAGGAGTAATTAAAAGACATAAAGAGAACAGTTTCAAAAGAGACCTTTTAAGAAACCATTAACAGTTGAAAGGAGCTTTTTCTGAAAGATTCTTACAGGAAATATTAGTCTGAGTTTCTACTCAGATCCTTTAAAGAATGACCCTATTCAAAGTGCAAAACCAGAACCTTTTTGTATAAACAATCAAATGAAAAATGTTTCTAAACACACACACACACACACACACACACACACACACACACACACACACACACACACACACACACAGACACACACACACACACACATACACACATAAAGGTAGTAATATGTAATCTACATGTAGAAGCAAATAAAAGCCACAATGATTTGAATACCTTATTGTGAAATCTAAGCACTAACCAATATTTTAACACTTTAAGTCCCCTTCATAAGCCATGGCTTATAACACACTATAACTGTTTACATCCATAAGCAGAAGCTGGTATATAATGAATGATAATATAGTAAATAATAATAATATAAAGTAAAAGTACATCTTCATAGGAGAATCATAATTTAAAATGTGTGAACTCAGTATGGTGTGTTATAAATCATGTATTAAACGTTTGTATACTGCTTATAAATCTTAAATAAGGGGACTTAAAGTGTTACTGAATACATTTGCATTAATTTTGTTAATATCTGTTGACTATTTTCACTAGCTAGTAGTTAACTTTGTTTGTCTTATGTTTGGTGTGGTAAACTGTATAGTGGGCCTTTAAGCCTGCTCAGTTGTCATGCATAGTAAACAATATTTATGAAAACATAAACTGATTATTCCTTCATAAATACATTAAATATAATAAGACTAAATACTTCATTAAAGAGCTGGTATTCTGGAAAACAAGAAATATGAGCTTTGAGATGGATTATGGTGATGGTTGGGCGTCCTGTGATGTAAAATTACTCAATTCTATCTCCTCTGTCTTATTATGTTATTGGAATTTTTGAAATTTGCAGCTCAAGAGCTAGTGTTGTTGAGTCGAAACCTGTCAGTATGTCACATGTGCTCACCGCCACACAGCGCTGCACTTATAGTACCTAACGTCTGCAGTCAGACGAGCAAAGCCGTACGCTGAAGTGTTGCTGGTTGTTTAGCAGCTAAAAAGTCTTTACAGCCTTACAGAAGATGGGTTAGGGTTAATAAATAATAATAATAATAATAATAATAATCATAATCATAATAATAATAATACATTTATGTCAGGAATGACTGAAATTCATTTTTGGAGAAAATCATAGCTAATGAATAAATAGCAAATGGTTGTGTGTCCAACACATTTTAAAGTAGACTGTTTGTTTACGAGACTCAATGTGCCACAGGATTTTCAACTTTTTCATCTTCAATGTTTGGACATTGTCTCTCTTACTCAGGATATAATGTATGTGCTAAAGCTAAGCTAACAACTTCTGCTATGTTTGAAAAAAATTATTTCCCTTTGTTAGGAAACATGACATCACCATTCTGAAACATCCATTTTAAAAAAATGTTTCTAATTAGAAATGAGTAATTATAATATAAACATAGAGCAGGTAATGCAGCATACTCCTCTTATTTTGCACTAATTTAAAATCTTTTCTTGTCTCTCTCCTGTCGCCGGGCTCAGGCGTGATCACAGCAGTATGTGCCTCAGAATAAACATATTTAAGTCCTTCCAGCTGAGAGTGAAAGTGAAACACATTCACATTCACACCTGGTGCCCTCATACCTCTGTTACAAAGCTTGTTTAAAAGGCGAGCATTACATTAACAAACAGCTGTTTATGTGTTTGCACTTGAGTGTTGTCTTTTTAAACACAGTGAGTCATTTTTCTGCGTAAATGCACCTGGAGAAGGTCAGACCTATCTCAGAGCAACTTTGAGCCCCACTCGAATGACTTTCCCCAAAATTACATATTACTTTCAGGAAAGGAGTGCAGGGGATCCAGGGTTTGATCCCTAATAGGAAATGCCTCTTTAGCTAACAGGAACACAGCACAATGGAGAACATTGTGGGGAATCACAGGGTTTTTATGAGGCTGTGAGGTGGGAGCGGGAGTCAGCGGAGAGTAAAAAGAACACGTCCTGGTTTTAATTTTCTCATTTTGCGCCATTCCTCCGTCAAAACGTATAAATCATATGCGTATCGTCTCTTGAAACGATAGAGACCCCTGCCCCTACTGTCTCTTATCTATGCTCTGCTTCGTGTCCTTTCTAGCTTTTATCATTCTGTGCAGTTACAGAAGAAAATAGATTAAATGAAATCTTCTTAGTGGCAGACACAGCTGGAATGAATACAGATTGATAGACAGGCGTGCGAAGAGAGTATGTGATTGAATAACTGAATAAGAGAGTAAATAAGTCTAACGAATGGAGGGCAAAGCAGCTGCTTGCTCTGATTTCTCTCTTGCGTCACAGACAGGCCCCTCAGGGGGAGCACAGCGGTTTGAAACTAACCTCTGCACTTTATTGGGAGGGGTAGGGGGGATACAGTTGTTTGTTGCCAAAAAATGTTTATTATTTCCCATTTTCTAAGTGTCCCTTCGGAGAGACTGAACACTGAATACTCACGTCTGATCGCTCCCTTACCTCTGGATGTCAGCCAAATTTTAAGAAGTCTCAATGTGAAGGACACGCTTCTTGACCGAACCACCCTGCATATTCACCCACGCATGCTAGTTTGTTTACATCTATGAGGCTGACTTTTTCACTGCTCATGTTTATTTGGAAAGCTGCAGGAGTCTCAGCAGCTTGCCCCCAATGTTCGTTGTTGTGTGTGTCTTTTTGTGAATCCCCGGAATCTCTATAACAGAGCTGCAGAGAGCCAAATTAGCATGGCACATAAAGCCACAATGGAAACATTTATGGGAAATAAGCCAAATTTTTATTTTAAGTAAATACAATGCTACCGCAGCTATTCGGCATATTTTTTCCATTGTCCAAAAAAGGACAAAAGTGTTTTTTTGGCATATTTATGAAAAGAATATTAGTGAATTTGAGGGCCATTAGTATGAGACTCATTCATGGGTGAATGAGTGGATACCGAACTCAAAGCTACCTATTAACTCAAATTGCTTGTTTTCTGGCTTCAAGGTTTGCTTCTACACACGTGCACTGCAGTGTTTTTCCTGCCTGCCCCACCCCTCGTTCTCCTGCTCAGCCCATAGACTTTATATTGGGATGACATCATGCGCTTTAAAATTGCTTTTCTACTAGGGGTGTGAATATTTGTGAATCTCATATTCTTGGGCTTCAGAACTGATTTTCGACTCAAAACCAATTCTGAATAAATAGAAAAGTGGGCACTATTTTCGGTCTCTTGCTCCAGTAAACTGTGTGACGAACATCCACTGATATCCACTCAAGTACAATATGACACATAACTGGCAATTAAGATACATGGTACTCAGCCTTTTTATTTTAAAAAGATAACTCCATTAAATTAATGAATTAATGAATACTCTGCTGTGTTACTAATGTCACGCTGTTAGCTCCAGGTAGAGACGTCGTTGTCAACATGCTGAGTGGGCGCAGGGTTGTTGAGGGTGAGACAGACTGACCACAGTTATTGCCTTCATCACACTTTTGTTGTAAGTTGTTAAATGCTGCAATGTGCTAATCAGCTGTTTTCGTTTGTCACTGCTGATTACTGCTAAACTGGCTAACGTTGCTAACGGTGTAGAAAGTATGCTCAAGGAGGACCCATCATCACACTGTCACATTTGAGGCTAGAAGGTGTGCTAACGTAAGCACTGATTCTCACCAATTTTAAATCCAGTTATAACAACACAGTCACTATGTCAGTAATCCTCTGTTACACTGAAAATTTGGAGATTAGTTTGTTTGCTCTTACCGAGAGTTTGATGGATGTTGAGATGTTGTCTGTTAGCTTGGTGAAAGTAAGGATCATGAAACCAACTGACACAGTCAAAGGCATTAGTGGGCTAGTTTTCTTTAGCCTTGCTAGCTTGTCTTGTTGTACTGTAAGATAATTTTAACTATGAGGAACACAACTGGGAAATAACTAAAATTAATATAGCAAAGAGAAATACACTCAAACTTGTTAATTAACTTGCATTATATCTTTATTTCACCTGTTTATTTTTGACAAATTGTGACATATTATGTGAAAAAAAAGAAAGAAAGATGAACAGCCAACCTCCCTCCAAAATACTTTATATGAATATTCATACAAACATGATATCTTAATTCATCAGATCTCAAAAACCACATTCAAGAATCCTTCAGTTTCTGTATCATAGTTGAACAGAGAGAATTTCCCCTCGTGATCTCTTCTTGAAGGTCATGGTTTAGTGGGGGGAGCCTCTACCAAAAAAAAACCCAAAACCGTTCCAGTCGTGTAATATTCCCTGAGGAACACCAATGTAGGGGGCGCTGTCACAGCAGAAAAATATATAAAATGGCATTTCTCATAATTATAGTTTTGACCAAATGTGAAATTTTCTCTTGTTTTTTGTGGCAAAATGAAATCTTAATTTCATTTTCAGTTCATTCATAACCTGCTTTGACCCTATAGGAGAACAATAACAACAGTATTAGCAGTAACTTTGTGAGCCAAGAAAGCAGCCAAGCACACACAGGCCTGTACTGTCATGTTGTGGTGAAACACACCCAGAAACTACCAGACAGACAAGAATCTGAAAATGTGAAAATGATTGGTGGATATACTTACAGCAGCTTGCTTTAATCTAACAGTGTGGGAAGTGCACAGAGAATCTAAAGACAAAGATTAGTGTGGCAGAGAACCACCAGTACAAAAGATCACTGGCACACAGACCCACGCGTAGACACACGCACACACCCAGCCGTGCCTCTGAGAAGGGTTTGATGCTGATGTGCAGTGAAAGGCAGAGGTGGTGCATTAGATGGATTGTAGAGCTGCTGTGAGTCAGACTGTGCTGCCGTGTCAGCTCGTCCAGACAGACACTGCTCTCCGGGCTGAGTGTAGGTGTCTCTCAAGGGACAGTCCGGCTTTTCTGTTATGAAACCCCCGAATTCAGAGCAGTACTCGCTGTAGCTTTTCAACACTTCAATACGCCAGCCTAACTGGTGACACATTTCAGCACTTCATCCGACTCCGAGGGTCAAGGTGCTTTGGTATAAAAATGTTTTTAAATCAGACATCCATTAACAGATTAACTCTGAGCTCTTGTGAATGGCTGATTGCATGATCTGAAAGGGCATTTTAGTCCGTGTAATCAACCTTTTCCACCTTAAAAATTCGAAATTCTGCACAATCAAGCAAGTCATTGAGTAAATTATTTGGTCAAATTTTTGAATGGGGAGCTGTGTGGTCCTAAGATCAGCTGCTACTGAAGTGTATGCCTTAAAGTTGCTCTAATCAAATTATTTTATTAATATTGTATCAAATGATTACACGTTATGTGAAAGGTGTCAGTTATAGTGATGAACCCACATAAAAAGAAAATGATCATCTGACTCTGTAGTTCCTGCCAGCTCTACAGAGCGTTTTAGTTTCTTGTAGCTTGTGAATTTGGTTTTACGGCCGGGAACTTTAATGTCTTGGTATGTTTTGGCTGCATCAGTCAGCTATTTTCAGCGAAATAGCTCTCATGAACTCATCACACACGATACCTGCACAGCACCAACCAACAGACAGGCAAAGTTAATTAATAGCTGTTGAAAACATGGAGCATTTTGTGGCTAAAGAGCTATCAAACACTTGTGACAAAGGAGATGTGATATTTTACAGTTTAAAAATAAACTTTATTTTATAAAATGACATTAGTGCACTGAAACTAAAATAAGTAAACTTCTCTGGGAATTTAATAATTATAAATTCTTTTAAATAATAAAACACAACAACCAAATACATGTACGTATATATTAAACTTGAATCAAGAAAAAGGATCAAACATACATTAAAATATATTGATGCATATTGGACAACATATATACTGATATAACTGTGATAGGCCAATATCAGTCAGTATCTGTCATTACAACAATTGCCATCAGAAGTTGAAAACTTCATGGCTTTACAAAGTTAACAACAATTATTTTAACAAACAAAAAAGTACAACTCACCTGAAAATGTAATTTTTTAGTTAAAATTTATCAGCACAGCAGCGCAGGTACTCACATCATAGTAACTTGGTTTAGTTCATATCCATAATGACACTGTGTTGATGTCATTGTCAGCTCTCCAGTTGTAATCTCTGCTGTCCTTATTATAGACATGTCCAAACTAACAGCAACCCCTGGATCTATTGGACTGTGACATTTAACCCATGATGGTGTTTGATGGGCTTATATATTAAGGGTTAGGGTTAATAATTTCAAAACATCTAGTAAACAAATGTAGAGAACGGCAATTTTCCAAAGCTGCATTTTTGGCTCAGTTACAAAAATCTGGATGTTCAAGTTTCACTTTGCAAAGTGGCCATAAACGCAACTCCTTCTGTCTGCTGGATGTATAAATGAGCACCTACTAGCTGACAATCCCTGTGTCAACTTTTCAAGGTGAAAATATGTCAGTATTGTATTTGCACTGCTTATAAGTGGCCATCAATTAATGCAGGTTTAAATAGTCGTACAACTAATGTAAGGGGCTGCTTTGGCTTCAATAATAGAGAAAGTCCCTCATTAACTGTAGCTTCAATAACCAGCCCTGCCTGTCCATGTGCAAAAGTGTCCTAAGGAGTCAACCCTTAATTGTTCCCAAGTTTGTGTTTATATAGGGGAAATAAATTTTAAGTCACTTTGGAGAAGTGTCTGCCAAATAAATGTAGATAATCTAGTAATCAACTAGCAACCAGACAACAGCTAACTCATCATTTCAATTACATTTGTTAGCGTTCAAAAAGAGCTAAGTCTGTTAGCTATTGCCATACTGTACCTGTAGTGGATGGTAAGAAAACCTCCATTAAGTGACTCTGATTTTGAGCAGAAAACGGACAAAAAATCTCAAAAATGTGTCAGTGGATATTATAATGCTGACTGGCCACTGACATTTACACTGGCAGCAGTTAATGGCTCCAGTGGCTCTTTACGCTCGTCAGTCACCTGAGTCTGTGCCCCTTTTATTTCAGAGTCTCTGCTATCAGTGACCTTGCAAACCACAAGCTTATGTAACTCTAATGGTCTCTGTTTTCACAGAGGTGTCACATGAGCTCCGACACAGGCGTCTATGAGCACTGCACAGTGTGTGAGTGAGATCTCTCTAACACAACTGCTATTAAACACAAGTTTCTATCGGGTTTCTAGCAGCTAGGTGTCATATTGTGTGGTATGTTTGATTTAATGCAGCAAATTTAAAATCTCATAAAAGTCATAAAATATCTCTGAGGAATTATGACATACCTATGTGTGTAAGCGTCAATGTATTTTTAGAGTATGTGTCCATGCCTTTGTATGTGTCTGTACTTGTGTTTGTGCCAGATGATGGGAAAAATGCACATTGACTCAAGAGGTTTTCCATTTTGGGAGCCCCCGTCCTCCCATCAGTTTTTTTCATCTCTTACGTCAATGCCTCCAGGCTGTAAGTGAAAGGGTTTTCCCGCTCAAAGCCCCCTGAGAGCTGCTGCCAGCCTTGCTTCATTATTGTAGGCACTTTTACAGACAGATGGGGATGGAGAGAATACCTCAGTGGAAACAGTGAATAAGCTTCCTGGCTAATCCTCCAACTTCCTTGTCTCTTTTGTTAGGCAGAGGCAGTTTTTAAACAGGTGTTTGTGTCCAGTGAAGTACCAAACTAATTGTGACTTTTTCCCCTCAGTGAAATGGTACAATAATCACAAGACCATGACGTTAACAGGATGTGCGCTCACTTCCTTTGAACAGAGTGCTTGTTCCTGTCATTTGACTCGAGGTCATGCAATAACTTTGTGCAACAGAGACGGGAAATAGCTGATATAACTGAGCAGCTTGAAAATGTGGGTTGAGTCTGGTAAATGAACAGAGACACAGCCAAGCAGAGGATTTACGGAGTGACAGACAAAAGGCCAGAAAGGATCTGAGCGGTAGACAATTTGGAAAGGGAAAAAAAGGAGCAAGAGGCGCAAATCTCATAGACAAGACTATTAATCATCTCGACCACTTCAAACGAGCCTCATGACTGCTGAGCTTGAACAAAATATTGCTTCTTGTCTCTAACAATCAGCTCTAGTAATGCCAACACTTGCCCTATACTCGACCCATTTCCCTGCCCGCCATCCCATTGTACAAACACACATGACCCACTTAGAGAAGCTCACTCTCTTGCTCCCTCTCTCTCTCTCTCTCTCTCTCTCTCTCTCTCTCTCTCTCTCTCACTCTCTCTCTCTCTCTCTCTCCCCCTCGCACACACTTTTCTCTCTCTCTCTCTCTCTCTCTCTCTCTCTCTCTCTCTCTCTCTCTCTCTCTCTCTCTCTCTCTCTCTCTCTCTCTCTCTCTCTCTCTCTCTCTCTCTCTCTCTCTCTCTCTCTCTCTCTCTCACACACACACACACACACACATTTTCTCTCTGTCTCTCACACACACACACACACATGCTCTCAGCAATCTTGTATAACCAGCAGTTCTGTGAAATGAAAGGCAGACTTGTAAACATTTTTGCAGTCTGTGAACTGTATGTGCAGCTGGATTAGTTTACGTCAGTGAAGGCTGATGACTTTATGTGTGCACTGCATCCTTGGGGGGTGACAGACAGACAAACAGACAGGTGACAGAGACAAACACAAATTGCATCCACACAGAGCCGAAAGGAGTCAGTCACTGAGAAGAAAGTGTGAGGCAGCTGTTCTAACCATAGACTGTATATAAAGATGAACGACACGTCTCTACATTCTACTGCTATGGAAAAGTGTAGTGAAAATATTGTGCTTTCTGGGGCTGCCATCTTGCTTGTGACGTCATTTGCAAAAAACGTCTGGAGGGGAAGAGGGGTTGTAACGGCTTGTAGAACCAAGTAAACCCAGGAGTTGCCATGGATGTAAACCAGCCAAAACCAGCAGCTACAGCTGAGAGTGAATCACAAATAAAAATCAGAGCCTGCTGCAGTCATTCTGCTCATTTGAGTTTTGAGCGCAGCTGTCAATCAAATTTGTCGATAGTTTCTTCATAACTTTTGCCTCGGTTTCATTAATATTTTTTGTTAATAAACTTCCAAACCATCTTCTGCCCTTTATATGGGGTGGCAGCACTACATTTGGCGGCAGCAGTGGGATGTATTGTCTACATAAACACTGAAGTGCAAGAAGCAATCAAGGCATTAAAACACCAGGAGTGTGCAGACAGCTATGCAGAGTGATCAGGGGTATCATTTAAAACCATTGATTATGCACAAATAGGGACCTGAAAAAGTTGTGATCTATAAAAACAAACATGACGGGAGAATGTGCTCCCCTGTACGTAAACTTTGCGTATGAACATTTTGGAGAAAGGGGAGGACAGACTTTTTAATGATTCCTCTCACACACTGAATATCACTTCATATCAAATCTCAATTATACATCCACATTATCTTAAGCAATCATACCAGGAGTGCTATCTGTACTTGAGTTTGTAGTGAGCCATTACTATTTAATAAGCATCTTTCAATTTGAAAAGATATAAGCAAATTCAAATCTTAAATCAGAGTCCACTCAACATTTCAACAGCGCTGTCTCACCCAGAGCACAGAGAGGAGAGAGTCAGCTGTGGGGTAGAACAGCAGCTGCTGAAATGAATGATGTCAGGATGAGGCAGGTGCAAGATTAAGGAAAGTCTGGCTTGCTTTTCCCCAATATTATGCGTTCTCCAGACTGCCGACCTGCTTTTTTGCAACATCTCTTTAAAGGTTTCCAGTGCCCATATACCATCTTCTGCCCTTTATATGGGTTGGCGACACTATAATGCCCACAAAGACAATGTTAACACACTCATTACTCTGATGCATCCCCTTTATCACGAGGATCAACGTTTAGCTAATTGCTTTCTTCATTTTCTTATTGACACTGTGATGTTAAGCAGGTATAATGTTTAAAGTTCACAATTTCAGTTTAGCATGTTTAGCACTAAACACAAAGTAAAGCTGAAGCTAGTGGAAATTTTTTTTGAACTTGTGTACTCTGGCCTGTCTTTGTGGTGCAGGAGGGAACAAGTGTTGGTGATATCCATGATACCCACCTGCAACATGTGGTTGCGTAGCAACAAAGTAGTAGGCTAGCATTATCTCTTGTGTCACAAGCCAAGTGTAACTGGAGCGAGAGGCCCAGGAGTCAGGCTCCGTGACGCATAACCCTTCTGACTTCAAGCCCTGCAAGTTTCCACACAGGCACAACTTCTGACACTCCTGTGTCATGGCCCGACCATGTGGTGCAATGAGACTCTCTGACTCTCTATCTGGTGATTGTTCCCGTTATACTCAATCATTTCTCACACATATTGTACAAAGATCCTACAGAAAGAGATGAAATGTCGAAGTGAGAGATTACATAAGGACTTCACTGAACAACAGAGAAAGTCAGAAAAGTGCTGTGAATCACGAGGCAATTTGATTTTGAGAACATGGATTTAAAGGATTTAAAGGAACACTTTGATTGAGCGTTGGTTTCTCTAACCAACAGCCATCAGTGTAGCCACTGATGGCTGTTTCCACCAGTTAGAACTTTTTGTAAAGCTGGAAAAATCTGATATGTGTGCGACGATTTGGAGGTCTGGAACCAGGCTGCAGTGCTGTGGCTATATGTTGTGTTTTTATTGTTTTTAGCCATACTAGTCGCATGGCTTTAAGGATGGTGATGTCAGTCAGTTGGTCCACCACTTTGTTTCAGACTGAAATATCCCAACTGCCATAAAATATAACATACATTCAAGATCCCAGAGCATGAACCCCACTGACTTTTGGCGCTTTTCCACTACACAGTTCCAGCAGAACTCGACTCAGCTCGACTCGGCTCTTTAGTACCTGGTAACTGGTACTTTTTTAGTACCTGCTCTGGTGAGGTTCCAAGCGAGCCGAGCCGATACTAAATGTGATGTCAACAGACTGCCGGCCACTGATTGGTCAGAAGAGTTGTCGCTGGAAGAGTCATGAGCCGTCCCAAACTGCTTTGTGTGTGACAAAAAGCCACATACAGCAGCAAGTACACCACTGCCTCAATGTCCTCCATTCTTTATGTGTTTTGTGTCGCGTATAAAATGAAGTCACAGCAGTTTTGCGGAGCCGTGCTATGACGACCCCGCCCACGTTGAGTAGGTACTTTTTTGTAATGGAAAAGGTCGTTCCTGGAACCGTACCGAGTTGAGTCGAGCCGAGTAGTGCTAGAACTGTATAGTGGAAAAGCGCCATTTGCTGATCCCCTGACCTGTAGCGCCACCAGCAGTTCAAACTTCACTTATCCAGTTAGCTTAAAGTATCACTGTGCCTAAGCAGCCAGTAAACTCTGCAAGAACTGCTTGTCGGACAGTCAGAAACCTCCTCTCCCCTCACCTTTTCGACATTCATAACTGTCCAAAACCAATGACCCAACATCCATGACTACTTTACACTGTGATTCGTCAGCTGTGTGGAGGTGAGAAAAGAGCCAGGATTTTAAGTACTCTCTTTAGCTCTCCTTTTTCATTCTTGACACTCCTCACATGAACAACTGAGTACAACACCATCATGATCATAAACAACATCATGTCTTCTCCCTTTACGACGGACAACTTTTCACTCCGCTTTCGAGTGAATGTGTTCAGAACAGCTATAAACAGTTTAGATTTCTGACGTGATCGGAGAACATGTCCTATGAACCACTTCTGATGGTTCATAAACCAACCATAGAGCTGCATTCACAGATACAGACACAAACTGCAAGGAAATCTCTTGCCTCTCATGAATCTGTACCCCTGTGGGTGTGATGTGTTGAGAATGCTCCAAAAGGACAGTTGTTTTCTCATGTAGTTCTGTACAACGCACAAGGAAGTACCATATTTCCTCAAATGGTGGCTGGGGCCTTATTTACCTCAAATGCAAAGGGTACCAGGACTTTATGATCTGCTTCCATTTGCTTAGTTAAATTTTTGTTACTGCATTACTGGTCTTACACTTATCCGACATTGTTCTAGTGCCTGAGTTCCACCAATGACCTGTTACTCGTGGACGTATGCTAGCAGGCTTAGCTAAGTTACCTGGTACCTGGGTTACACATGCTCATGTAGTGTTGCTGCCATCATTATTGTTAGGGAATTTTCCATATTTAGGGTCAAGCATGGGCCTTGAGGTCACAGTAAGGGCCGCACTATCGTCTTGGCAGAGTCATACTGTTTCTCTCCTCGAGACGGTGAAGGCAACTGTCTGGTGTTTTGGGGAAAGCAGAAGTCACTTTGATAACAGTGCTGCAGCATTGCTGTGGCGACCAAGGTCAGAGGATATGACGGTCTGACTCCCTAAACCCACAGATGGGTAACTGTGTTTCCTTGTTTGTAGAGTAACGAACCAATAGGCAAATTCCATTACTGAAGATTTATTGAGTATGACCAATTATGGGCATAGAGTATTGGTGGTCATATCTGTGAAGGCTTAAAGATTATCCACGGAGGACAGTTTCCTCAGAATCGTGGTGACATCATGCAACAGACGGGTGTATTGATAATACTTTGATTCTCCTTGGCTAAGCTTCAATAAACATTTTCAGCGCAAGAGATCCTTAGGTCCGGGGCACTTTCTTCACTGCTGAGGTTAACCATTGACAAACAAATTCTCTATAACAATTATTATTAAAGTATGCACCATTATCCCTGTATTTAAATAATATTGTGTCTCCGCTTTGCCCTTTCCCTTTCTGTGATGGCTGTGTCAGCTAGAAGGCTACATATATACTCTTAGAACTAGAGTTACATCAAAGTAACTACTATTTATGCTTAACTTGCATGCACATTATATAACAGGCACCAGGTGTTATTCACACTTGTTTTTACCCTGGCCTTTTTGGGGTCTGCCTATATCGGAGACCCGGTTTTTAATTGACGATCATCTTTTATTTGAGGATATATGGTAGTTAAATTCATGTTGCAGTGTATTTCCTGAGAATATAATTGCTCTGTTTACTCTCTGTTTTTACCTTCCGGTATGTGTTGAAACTCTTTTAATACAACAATGATGCTTGAGCTGGCAAGACTGACTGGCATTGTTTGATCCTGTATCTGTGCTGGAAGTAATCAAAATGCCATCCGAGCTTTTTTGTACTTTCCCCTGAAATGTATCTGTAACCCAGCAGGCCAGTGCTAGTTCCCATTCACAAAGAATAGCAGCCTATTGCTGACCCAGTTTTTGAATCTGTTTCATGTTGGACAATATATACATAGTTAATAGCACAGATAGATTGTGGCTACATGGGCAGTGCTTTTTTGGGCTTGGCTTTTTTGTTTGTTGAGAACATGGGGGGGAAAAGAAAGACAATAGCTAAGGATTTAATACAGTGAAAAAAGAAGAGCGTTACAGAATCTGAGTTTGTGACACAGAAAGACTAATTGAGCACACAGCTGCTAAGCGAACTCAGTATGAGAGTGTAATGGAATGTAATGGAATGCTCACACAGACGCCAAAGCCTGCTGTACAATATTAACAGAGCCCAAAGTGCGTCATAGCTCTCACAGCTGACAGTGTGTGTGTATGTGTGTGTGACTAAGTGTGTATATTTGTGTTATGTGCTTCCCTTTAATCTCCCTGCACTATAGTGCTACAGTAGTCATGTGCTGATGTATGGTCATCCAAATCAAAGTCCTGGGTGGTGTCGCTGCCGTGAAAGAACAATGGCAGCCCTGCATTAACCCACCGTGCAGGGTACATGATGTGCTACGTGAAAGATTAGAGCTACGCATAGTGCGTACAACACTGAAGGTAATTAGCTGTGGTGTTTTGGTTCCTCGTTGTGATCAGGAAGATGATAACACTAAACACTCATTTTATAAAACGTATGTATGTGTTCTAAAGGACATTAAGTAACCTCTTCTTGTTCGACTGAGACTGAGAGGCACTACTGCACATACAGGGATTTACCAGCTGGTTAGAATTGAAATGTGAGCCCGCTTCATCACAAGCAGGGAATCACTTGTTGGGTTTAGTTAATGTTAATTTTGACAGAGGTAATAATGCAGGACCTGCCTAAACTTAGCAAAATTATTAGATTTCTGTAAACCAACTAATACACAATGAATTTGGGGTTTTGGGTGGTAATCTAGCCTTGCAAGAGAAAATATGTATTGTATAGACATCAATTTTGATTGTATGTGCAACAAGTTTTAAATGCAACATTAACATATTGTCACCTTATGAAGTTGTCATAATGACTTTACACATCCAGCATTAATTTCCAGGCTTGTTCTATGGGATTCAATTGGTGTCATAATATTTGAATAAAGTCTCCCATGAGATTTCTTTTGTGATTCTCTTTTTGTGTTCCTTTGTGGTCACTTTGTTTCAGTTTCACTACTTATTTTTTCTAATTCAGCTCTCTTCAGTATCTAAAGATAGGGTTATTTACAATGGCCAATAATTACCTAAAAAAAATTAAGAAGACTCTTTCCTTCTACGTATTTGCTAGGATTTCCAGTTGCAAGAAACAAAAGTACTCCAAAAGTAGTTGGCCAATGGGATGCCGCCTGGTGACACCCACACATGTGAGAGCTTTGTGTCACAACTGAAACTGAAAGAAGTGACTACAAATGAGAAATCCCAGTGATCAGTGAAAGAAAAGTGGAGAATATTTGTATCGAATGTAGCCGCCTTGTAGGTTTATTGTAAGAGATCTTTTTTTGTTTGTTTGTTTGAATTACATTAAAAAATATATTGTTTTATATATGAGATTTTTCTCAATTATTATGACACAAATATAATCCAATATATTTCTGGCCATCTGATGAATGTTTGTCCATTATTCATTCTCCATTTAGCTCTGTTTTAGTTTCCACCAACTCCTGAGAGCAAATCTGCTCCGCAATGGGTTAGGGTATAAAGAATTATTTGCTTCTGCAGCTTTAATTTTATGTCTGTAAGAAATACTTTCAGGTTCATCTTCATTACCAGAAAAATGTCGATCAAAAGCAAACAAAGTGATAAATAAGGGCCGGTTCCATGACTCATGGGGTTACAACACACAATAACTGACTAATAAGGTCAATTATTACATCATGCCATGTGATGTCCAGTCTGCTAACGAAAACAAACATAGGAGTTTATTTCTGTCTTTACTTCCTCCAGTGGCTGGAGGAAGTAAAGACAGAATCATGCATTTGTTTCAGATGGCTTTACTTTAAAAACCAAATAACGTCCCTGTATTCTCAGAAGATAAGTTTAGTTAAGGAAAAAGTCAGTTCAAGTAGGATATTTACCTGTGAATGAACAAGTCAGTGATATTTCCAGACTTTTTGATTTGACAAGGAACCCCTAAACGTGCCTCTTAATTGAATAAGGATGGATGCAGCAGCTGGGAAAAGTCATCTAAAGCAGGCTACACTACATTTCCAGATCACTTTCTAACATCTTTTATAGATAGATTACAGTTTATAGATTTTCTGTGCAGTGAATATCAGTGGGTTGTTCTCTTTGTTTGTTTACCTACATGTCTGTCGCTAGTGATGCTAACTACTCTGTTTTTATGTTATAAAACAAACACCAAACATCTACTGAAGTATTATTTTAAGATGAGACATTTCCGGTTTCTGTTGCTGTTCCCTGATGGATGTGTGAACTGATTTGTGGAGCATTAAACTTTGTTTCGCAGAGCCCTGTCGTGTACTTCCGAAAAGTTGTTTATTTACTTTGCTCCGGACCTCCATGAGCCCCACAAATCCTCTGGTATTCACTCATCCTGCCAGAGAGCTCGATTATTGGCAGTGACGCATGTGTACCGTTTCTCACTCACGTACACGCAATTAGGAGAGTGCTAATCTCACAGCAAGGAGAGGAATCCAACAGCCCCTTCAGTGGCTTCTTAAGAATATTTCTGTGTGTTTTTATATGACATTCAGTCCAGTAGGCCCTTTGTGCACAAGAACTGTGGCATTAAGTTGTTTCTTATGGAACAGTTCTTGTGACTGATATATCACTGACCTCATGAGCCTGAATTTCCCTTTTGTCAGCACACATAAAGTTCCTCTCTCATCTATAGCTGATCACGGTGGTTATTTTTTACATTTCCACAGCTACACTTTTCAGTGAGGCATCATTCTACTTTCGTCCACATGAAGAAATTCTGGGGAAACCTCTCCGCTGAAAGCACTTTCTCTTTAATAACTGACTTATTCAAAACACTCTGAATGTTTTATGACAAGCTGTCTGTGCGTGGAAACTTGGGAGTGTGATTCACTTCCTGTGTGTGTGTGTGTGTGTGTGTGTGTGTGTGTGTGTGTGCATGTGTGTGTTTGTGAGAGAGCAGAAGGTGAGATAGGAAAGGTCCATCCAAGTGCTTAATATTCCTGGCGAAATCCCAAAATACCTTGCAAGTCCGAACCCTGGCTGGGAATGTTTCAAGGGGTGAACGCAGAGTTATAGAGCTAGCAGATAAGGCTGCTATATTTTCTTACTGTCAAAATATCCAATGAAAAGACAAAAAACAGTAGCAAACTGATTGTCTGTGTTGCCAAAGCCTGATAACCTTCTTCCTCTATGCCGTACAGCTCCAATGTTGTCTAAAAACGGTTAAAAACACATCAGTGAGCCTCATCATTGAACTGAATGACATGTTCCTTCATTACCAGGAATATGCACACTGTAGTTTATTATGAGTTCTTTCCACATACACTGTCCTGCTGCCGTTAATACTTGAGTATTAATCCGCTGTTAAAAATAGTCCCCAACAAATGCACTATCAGCTTCTGTTTGGGTGACATTTGTTGAAAGATGACAGTGTCCAACTGTTTTAGGAAATGACTCTACCTTTGTCAAAAATGAAACTTTACACTTGTGATCCATTTAAAAAAGTTATATGCTCAGTAAAAACCTAGTAAATACCACTGGGCTGCGAGACACAGTAGGCTTTGGTCAGTTCATTAAATATAAGATATAGAGTCAACATGCAGATTCAAGGCTTGCTGAACAAAACATACGATCAATTTATAATATATGATGCATTGGTGCAACACTCACAGGTGCCATTTTTTCTGCCCAACGTGATCTGATGTACTTATCCACTAGTGCTCTTCAGAGATGACCCATACTGGACTCAGTGAGTCCTGTGTTGTTGTGCACTGTGTGTCCCAGATAGAACTATCCCAACCCTCAAGCTCAGTTTACAACGAACCGAGTTATAAACAGAATCATCTCTATATATCTGTCGCTGAGATGATACCAAATACTCAACGGACAAACACTGACTTGTCCAAGGGCAATTCAGCAGGACTTAAACCCAAGTAAAAGTGCAGTGGGAAGGACCATCCTTACAGTGTGAGCATACAACAAACAGTAGATCAATAGTACAATAGTGTCAGTTTGTAAGTTGTCAGTGTACGTTCAGATTTAAGTACAGCATCGACAGTCAGTCACAACATTTTTTGTTGCTTTCTCTCAAACTGTGATTGTTTTTTAACTATGGCCAGAGTTCCTTCTGAGAGTAAAAGATTTTGCGGTGTGACACAAGGTTCGAAACTTGATCCTCTCTTCTTTATCTTCATATGTTGCTATCATCATGCATAAGCTAAATATTGATTTTGATTGTAATATGGACCACACCTAGTCACAGACATTGCAACAACTGTGTCTTTCTACACAATTATGTGCATTTTTCCTCAATTCTGTTCTATTGCAGGTTTATCACAATATGACACAGGTGATCATTGTTCCAAGGGAGCAAAGAATTTTCCAGCTTTGTAAGAAATTGTTTTTTATTTCTTCTCTTTTGTATACAGAAACAATTATACAACAAACAACTTGGCTTGATCACTGCTTTCCCAAAAAGTAATTGAAACTGCAAAATCCTGTTCATAAAGCTGCTGCTGGAGTTTTAAATTTAGAAAAGGACAGAAGTCATACTACATGTTTAGGATAAAGTATTTTTTATAAAATATTTGTTATACACTACTCAATATTGTAATGTATAATATCGCTGGACCCGTTGGCTTAATTTTTTGTGTACACATTTATGACTAAATGCTTGATACCTTGAGAATATTTTACTGTATTTGTTGTTGCACTACATATAAGCATAGTTATAAATCAAATGACTATACTGCGTTGTTGAGAGCAGGTTACACAATACTTGTTACTTAATATAAGGTCAAGTCCGCAACAGGCCGCAGCCAATGACTGATTTGTTTGTGGTGGCTAGACCTCAAATGCACAGTGTTCCTTTCACACTGAGGGGCTCAATAGCAACTCCCTGAGGGTCATATGGCAAATGTCAAGACATATGCTACACGTGTAAATCCTTACAATGTGTGTGTGAGGCACTGAAGCTGCCCCTCAAAGTGTAAATCTGCACGTGTAGCGGCAACAAATCAAGTCTGGAACAGGCAGTGCTCAGTTCATCCTGCAGGAATTTAAATTGCAGTCGGACCACTTTCTTTACTCTCATGCCTTTGAGCAAGCAGTGAGAGGAGAGGAGAGGACAGGAGTACAGCAGAGTTCACTTGGATCTTTGATGGTCTGGCTCTTTATTTGGCTGTCTATTAGTGCCAGTGCTGTGATAATCTATATTAAGACTTTCCTGTTTTTATTTCCGTCAAATAAATCTGACCTGAGGTCATCACATAATAAAATAACTAGTCTAATGTAACTCTTGTCTGTTGTTCTGACAAATATTAATGCCCATTTAAGCGATAATATCACTGTTGGCTGAATTCATTAGATTGAAAGTTTCAAAGGTTTTATTCGTCACATGCTCATTCGACATGTGCAGTAAAATGCAGGTTTACGTTCTCTTAAGGCTGCACTAGTGTGCAATGAAGGATAATAGTGAAAATAAGAATAGGGAGAAAAAGAATTAGAAAAAAATATGTAAAAGATAAATATTCGAATATAAACATCATTATAAGTATATAGGTAAGTAAGTAAGTGTTTATTGGCCCTGTGGAATAAACAGTACATAAAATATACTATATATGCCACTGTCCTCCACAGTGGTGAAGCAAATGTATATAAAGTATTAATAAAATATGGGGGTTATACAGAGTTCAAAGGACAGAGTTAACTATCTTGATATTTACTTGAGTCTGTGACTCGTGGCTACAAAGGTGTTTGCACAGGTGTCAGTTGCTATGGTGATGATGAGGATCCGTCATCATCCTTTTTTATTATTATCAACTGTAAATATGAATGTGAATGCATGTAAAATGTTGTAAAAGAGTTCTTGAAGTCAAGTAAAAAATTATCTACAGATGAGATTTCAGTTGAATCCAGACCACAGACGGTTTAGGAAGTGAACTTTATTCAAATAAATAGTCACATAAATAAACAACCTTTCTCAAACTAACATTCCTGCTCTTAACCTTTTTCTGTTCCCATCCACACACGCTCACACATGCACCCACACAGACAAACAGACACAAAGACACACACACAAAAACATGCACATGCTCACACAGTCAAGTAACAAATCAGAAAAACATGAAATACTTCTTATTGTCCAAAGTTTATCAAAAAGGGTATAACAGATTGCATCAAGAGCCTTAGTGTTTCAATAGTTCTGTGAAATTATTTTGAACATGAGAAACAAAACAATTTCAGTAATAAGAAATTTGAATAAAGTGCAATGTTTGCTTTTGTTTACACAGCAAGTTCGAAGGTCAAAGAAGATATCAAAAGGGGCTTCTGAGTGAATGGCCATTCATCTTTCTTTCTTCAGTGTAGAGCTCGGAGGTGCAGACCTCTGATCGCAGGTTTGTTCAAATAAAGGCACAAGTGTTGGTAGTGAGTGCAATCAACCAGAAATATCAACACTGCATGTTTCCAACATAGAACTGGGTTTGGAAAAACACTTTCATAACCACTGGATGTTTCACAGATATGACACAACTAATAACGCTTACAATATTACACATTTTCTCGCAGATTTCTAACTCATTGCCTGAAGTGACTGCATAAATGAATCAGCTTGTTGCAGGTAATTTCTACCTATTTCTACTCACTTATGGACAACTGAAGAAAGTTCAACTTCCAGCACAACATGGTATTGCTATGTTCTTAATTTTTTTTTTTTTTTTTTTCATTTTTCTTATTTTCTAGAAAAGTACAAAAATGAATACCACCATGGTCCTGACAGTAACAGCTAGAGATATTACAACACGTGTAGCATTAGGATTTGGTGGCAGCGGGAGTTTTTTCACAGCGAAAGCTAAGGAGATCATGTGAAAATTTAAGCTAACCACCATGCTACATTTTGAGGCTGCATTTAAATGAAAGTTCAGTAGTGTATCTGTGATAGATCACCCTTCTCTTGTGCGGTTCACTCTTTGGTAAAACTCATATTCTTTCAGTTAGAGGACTACAAGCTTGCTGTGTGAAGTAACAGCCTATTGAAATGCCTTCAGTCTTTCTTCTTAATTTCTACAGTACCATGTTATTATGTTACATAACTAGTACCTTTTCTAGTCAGCTAGCTAGCACAGCAAGGTCAAACAGACAAATCAAAGGTGATGACAAAAAAGCCTCAGGAAAATTATGAATGTACATCTTGACATTCCTATGTTGATTCTTAGCCTCATCTTTCCTCTGTATTTCCTTGACAAATATTGCACTGTCCTCACAGTCTTTGCACTGTCCATACGAAAACGTTCCTCTAACATTCTGGGACTGAACATGTGTTTTTTTGTGGTATTTCTTTTACAGGTTTTGCTGAAATTTCCAAATTCTTGAAATGTTGCCTGAGGAGGTAGTTTAAGCATCTAAAAAGAAGGTACTTATCAAACGTAGGGAATGCGGATTGATGTATCCACATACATAAGGTGCTACCAAGCTGACTGATGTACCTGTTGTGCTTTACTCAATCAGCTAGACACTGTATTCCTTCAATTTTGGCTGATGAGGACGTCGCATCTTTTGTAAAGATTGAAAGCAGCATTTGCGTATATCTATAATCTTGCACAGCAAAAAAAAAATCACAGTTTGAAAACAAATCAATAACAACAGCTTCAGTGAACGTTTCTAAGCTTAGGGCACTAAATCGCATGTTCATTGCACTGCTACAGAGTAATGTCTCTTGAGAAAGGCGAACAAAGTGGGAAAAATGAAGAAAAAAAGAAGGATTTTGGTCTTCTCTCCAGTCAAGTGAGTAACATCAAGAACAGGAAATCAAAAAGTGACTAAAAAAAGAATGAGGAAGATGGTGTCTTTCCTGTTCTCAAACAATCGGAAAAAAAATCTAAATGATAACTTAGTCAGCATCAAAACACGTGAGACATAATTGTATCGGCTAACGTCAGCTCTCATTTCATTCAAGTGAGTCCACATCTTCCCATAGGAACACATGCCATCAGGGAGCTAGATGAGAGTTTTTCAGTCTATTATTGCTTCTCTGGCTGTTTGATACGAGTTAAACGCCTTGTGCAGAGTTTGGTTATTGCTTAGTCTTTAGCTTATATGATATCAAAAGCATATGTGTACCCCATGTCGTTAAGTTATTTGTCACTTGCATCTGCTTTTTGTTCGTTCTCAACACTTCTGCTCTCTAGTCTTCTCAGCTAAAAATCAAGTCATTTTGCTTCTCCCAGAGCGAGAACAATCATTGGTCTTGATGGTTAATGTTTTATTTCACCATCACACAACTGCTCAGCTGCTGTTGTCCAGCCAGACCCAACTCCAGCATGCCAGGATCCGTGTTGGAGACTGAGCCCATGGTCCACATCACTGGTTTGGACATGATGGGGAAGGCGCCTTGTGTTGCTGTCTGTGGCTGCTGTTGGAGGCTGGTGTGGAGATGAGGGTGAGGTTGCTGGCTGATGTGCAGACGAGCCTCAAGAAGGTAAGCAGCGGAGGCCACGGGGGACAGAGAAGAGGAGTAACAGGATGAAGAAGTCTTGAGGGGTTGTTGCCAGGGGCCGTGCTGTAGACCCACTGAAGCTTGTTGAGGAGGAATAGGGTGCTGAGACTTGCTCTTTAGGACGGAGGGGGTGGGTGTGTCAAACAAGGAGGAGGGAGCAAATACTGAAGCAGGTGGAGGAGAAGGTGACTGCTGCTGGGACAGAAAGAGCAAGGGATTCTGGGGAGGTCCTGTCTGAGCAGCTTGGACCTGAGGCTGGGGCTGGTGCTGGATTTGTAGCATCCTGGAAAACAAAGTCACAAAATCAGACTCTGCATCTATGTGACATCGTTTATGGGATTTAGTGACAAAGTGCTTTCATCTAAAAGTCTGTCTCACCGCTGTTGGTGTAACACCTCTTCCAGCATGCTGCGGTGCTCAGAGAGGGCTGGACCCAGTGACCCACGGCTGCCACGGTTACAAGAGGTTGGAGGGACAACCTGCCTCGCCAGACCCTTGATCTTGTTTAATCCCAGAAGCCCTTTAGTGCGTGTGTTTTTCCTCAGCTGCTGGCGGAAAGCTTTGAGGCCTGTGGAAATACGTTGGAATGTGTTACACAATACTCCTTTGATCTCATAATGTGACACAGTAGACATGAGAAAATGTAATGTTAGGGTGGATAAATGAAACTTGATCTCAGGTCCCTGCTCTATTACCTTGTGTAAGGGAAGTGTCAGATGCTCTGCGACCCTCCTGGAAGCTAGCAGCAGGAAGGCTGCCCTGTGCTTGGGGCAGGATGTGGGAGGAGAGGGCAAGAGGTGCTCCAGCAGGCAATAGGGCTCCACCATCTGCCCCAGAGGCCACAAGTGTTGACATGTCACCCATAGCAGCCTGTAGAGTGGGGGCTGGACTGGATGAGGACTTCAGACAGCTGTCAGAGGAGGCACCATCTGAGGGACTGACCACAATACCTGCGAAACAGAATACAGACGATATTAGACTCTGTATAGGTGACAACCTGTGGATTAGTATGTGACCCTTGACATTCGCGTGGCATACTCACATGGAGGGTTGCACTGGTGGAAACGGGCAGACACCTCTGCCAGAGTGTGTCTGCGGGAGGTGGTGGTGGAAGAGAGCAGGGGGCTGAGAGTTTGTGTTGCTTCCTCCTCCTCCAGGTCCCTGGGTCGAACCTCCTCGCTGATGCTTGTCTCCAGCAGGCTGTTGGGTGAAATCGAGCGGTTCCAGAGCAGTCTGTTCAAACTCGCCTCCACTGGAAACACCACCCTCTGGACAGAGGAGTTAGGTCATTAGCCACTGATTGACAGAAGACACATGCAGTGTTTACTTCTGTTCTATTATTAGACAAGCATCAGGGTGGAGGGTGAAATCCCATAACCCCTACGCTGCTGAATATTGTCAGATTTTATAAAAATGTGTTTACCTGGAACAATCCACCTTGATCACACTCCATCTCTGGGTACACTGGAGGAGGGTTTTTAGCTGGAATTGAATAAGCTGCAGTTCTGAAGCTGTCAGTGGACTCCATGATCACCTATAAGGAAGCAGAACACACACCACATGTTTAGTCTTCAAGTGGGGAATGCAGATCAGATCAGGATGAGGTACATGCACATGTACATGAGCAATCACCTCTGGGCCGCTGGAGTCGGAGGTGCTCCTGGGTCTCTGGCTCCAGGTTCCACACTGGCGGTTCAGCTGCTGGGCACGATGCTCTTTCACTCTTTCCAGCAGTAGATAGTAGATAGCAGAAAAGTGATTGTAGCTGCTGCTCTGCAGAGACTGTTGAAATGTGATAGAAAGCCAGTAGATTAGTTGTGTGTTGAATTTCTGGGGCTCCTAAAGCCAGCTTGCATCCATCACTTCCTTTATTTACTGCATTCTCTATGTCTTCATCTGTATTTCTTTGAATGAAAGCCACGTTTAACTACACATTCTGTCTAGCCGCCCCTGTGAAGTATAATCTCTTTGGAGACGATTTTTTTTTCTTTTAAAAGCAGAAGGCAAATTCTGCCTACAAAGTGAGCAGTAGACATTGAGGCATGTGATCCATGGTGGGTTTGACTGGAGGCAGGGCAGATAGCAAACCTCTTAATTACTGCCAGACATGACTAACGGTCTTATAACTCCACCTACTCACTGCTCCATTTCAAGACACAAGTCTCCTGTAACTGTAGCTGTGTTTTAACCATGATTACCCTCCACTCCTAACAGCTGACGCCTTTTTTTTCTGGGTCACTCACCTCGATGGTCCTCTGGCGGTCAATGCCCAGAGTGTTCATGATGCCCAGCACAGGCTCACTGTAGTCCCCCAGGTTGGAGTTGTACTCTGTCAGGGAATGGCTGAGGGTCTGGTGGGCAGCTGTTGGGTCTGCCAGCATCCAGCGGTGCTGCTTGATCTGGGCCACGCTGATCCTCTTGGCCGGATCCACCACCAGCATCTTGCGGATCAGGTTTTCACAGTCTGGACAAAGGAGACAAGGAGTTAGTCTCTTATGTTGGTTTGCGAGCGATTTGGGATTTAAACAGCAATGGTAGTTAGCAGTAACTGTGTTTGTCAGGATAATAGATACCTTGGGACATGAAAAAGGGGATTCTGAAGCGTCCCTCTGTGACTCTTTGTCTCAGAGCAGGAAGGCTGGGCCCATCGAATGGAAGGGAGCCACAGACAAGAACATAAAGCACCACACCAAGGCTCTGCAAAGAAAAGAGCTTTACATGAATATGAGCCATATTTTTACAATGTTAATGCTTACTTTGTGAATAAAGACTGTCAACAGTATATTCTCCATGTATGAGCTTACCCAAATGTCTAGCTGAGGCCCCTCATACTCTTTCCCTTCAAATACTTCAGGGGCTGCATAAGGCGGGCTGCCACACCATGTTGAAAGAGGCTCTCCTGCATTGTAGAAATTTCCAAATCCAAAGTCTACAAGACACAGACAGAGATACTTTGTTATAAAACGCGTTTGTTTTCTCTGCATTCCAGCAAAAGTAGCTCAGGGCACTAGGACACAGATGTGTTGCCTTTCTGTGTCTTTAACTGCAAGGCGTTATGTAATTTGACATCATGATGTTTAGAGATATTCATAGACCAGATCATGTCTCTCTGCTCTGCTCTTAGGAAATTATATTTTTTTATGCTTGAGTGTCTGTTTGTGTGCTTATTAGTCTTGATAAAATGGGTGAATTATTCATGCTTAATTAGCACAGAGACAGTATTACAGTTAGTTCATTAGAAGAGTTTGAGAGTCCCAAAGCCTCAAACATTTTCTTCAGGTGAAACTGAGCTGAATAATAAACTGCACCGACCTGTAATATAAATTAATTAACATCCTGTTTCACATCACTCAACAGCGCCCCGCTAGCAAACTGGTAAACATGGTAACGGTAAACGGTAGACTTACCAGCTAGTTTTATGTTCATGTTGGCATCCAGCAAAAGGTTCTCTGTTTTTAGGTCACGATGTACGATGTGGTGTCGATGGCAGTAGTCCACTGCTGTAAGAATCTGCCAAAACTTTTTTCGTGCTTCATCTTCACTCATACGGCCATTTGTGGTCAGGTGGTCTATAGGGAGAAAGGATTTTTTTTTTGTTTAGATTAGAGAGAAATGTTGTGATACTCTGTCAGAGTATGTAGGTTCAGATTCATATTTGTTGTACAATAAACTACATTTAAAAGCTGAACTCACCAAACATCTCTCCGTTCTTTGCATACTCCGTCACGATGTACAGCATGTCTTTGGTCTCCATGACCTACAAGAAAGAAAAAGCAACAACAACAAAAAATTAAACCAACTGGCTCAGAGGCAGCTAGTGATTTACAAAACATACATTTTTAAAGTAAAACTTATTCCAAGCTTCAATGCAGCATGTTCCAGGCATTTCTAGGCATGGGACATTTTCTAACCACAAAAATCCCCCTCTAATACTTCTCCATATGCTTGTTCCACATACACACACTTGCATATACCAACAGCCTGATATGACCTATTGCAGCAACTTCCATGAATTTATAGAGTTTAAAATCCTTTTATACATAAAAAGGAAAATGCATGAATGCATGTCATTTATACTCAGAAATGTTTTTCCTGAAGCTCACACTAGCTGGCAATGGATACTAGTGTTGAATTTCATGTTAACCCTATCTATTTATTTCTAGGAAACAGATGGACAGGTTCACACAGGCTGTTTACATGTGCCCCTTCTAGTGTATCAAAAACACCATACGTCCAATCACTCAACGCCCCAGCAGACGCTACAGGCCGGAAAGACGCAATTCCCAATCCTTTCCTGTTGCTCATAGAAAGCTTCCATGTCTCAAGAGAGCCCTCGGGGACAGAGCAGTTCAGCTAAAAGGTTGCACAACAAAGCAATTTTCATCAGATGACAATGCCCCGTCAGAGCTGTGATGTTGGCCAACTTTAAGTTAAATGTCACTAAATTGTGGATGCTGCTTAATTCTTTTCAGCCACTGGTCGCTTCAGAAAACCACGCACACAATGATTCAATACACAGATGCCTGCAAGTGGGAGCAGTCTTTATCTGTGAGATAGGGCAGCTCTCTGGGGCTCTATCACCTTGAGGTGCAGCTGACGTCATGGCACTGAAGTACTGGCACGTCAAGGGCCCTCAAACCAATCCCCACCCCCCAGAAGGAAGAAGAAGTGGGAAACGTGTGATTGATACAAGGTCAAAGACAGGCTGAGACAAAGAGAAAGGGAGGGTGAAACAAAACAGTGACTTTAATGACCTCTGACAAGAGAGGAAAATGTTACTCTCATGAGAACGGTGAGAGAATAGAAGCATCAGCTGATAATCAGGCCAGGGGTCTCAAAGCACTCCCCAAAAAACCACAATGACACTGAGAGGACGCAGCCCTCGGATCACAGTGGTCTAATGCCACTACCCTTCTTTTTACAAGGAGAGGAAGGCAATGATAGAGAGGATTGCATCAACAAGCACCAACCATCTGACTAGCGTCACATCAGTAAATCCCAGGGCTACTTAAAGGCAAAACATGTTTATTCCACTTTTACATTTATTTAATTTCATTAATTTTGTCCATGTCACTCACCCCTAAGCATATCATTTGCTGCACTATAACTAAATTATGCAGCTGTTACTTCTTATAAGGCTGTTGGTCCTGATTGGAAATGCTGATTATTGAAGAATGTATGATGTGAAATTGTCTGTGTGTACTAGAGCTGCACTGTACTTATGTTTGGTAATCATAACATTGTAATAATATAACTTTATTATGTTAGCATCTCAGAAAATAGTGAAGAATATCCATCACAATTTAAAATGCTTGTTTTGTCTCACCGATAATCCAAAATATAAATATATTTAGTTTACATTTTTTTCATATGAGTCAAAGAAAAGCAGCAATTATTCACAACTGAGAAGCTGGATCTTTGAGATATTTTAGATTTTGTCTTAAAAATTATATAAATTATTAATCAATTACTAAAATAGTTTTAGCTAATAGCTAATTAATATTCTGTCAATCAAGTAACTGTTTAATTTACTCATTTAAAACTCTACATGATCCTGACATTGTATTCTGTCAGTATCCCCCATGGGATGTTGATACTGATGATGAGAAACACATCAACGCAGTTGAACCATGATTTCATAGCAAGTGCAGCTCAGCTGCTTAAAACCGGACCTGAGGTAATCCTCAAATGCAGCAAAACAGCGCAGGGCCGACAAAGGGCAAAAAAGTCCAGAGCAAAAAAAGAGAAGGGCATTGTGCATTTGTTTGCGTGGGTGTGTGTTTGCTGCCAAACGTGTGCCATGGCACTCGCAAGGCCAGCTGAGAGGAAAAAAGCGGATTCTTTCGACTAAGTCTTCAATTTGATTAGCAGTAAAGCAGTCCTTTGTGGGGAGGCCTTCACGTGACACGCAGACACATTGCACTTGGCTTTGCTAATTAGGCTTAAGACCTGTGCACGCTTTTTCAAGACTCACAATGTTTATTCCCACTCTGTTTACACAAATACTCTGACTGGGAGGCTCCATTACAGAAAAAACAGTAAATAAATAAATGTAAAAATGCATTTAACATATAATACAAAATATATAAAGCAAAAGACAAAATCGAGGCATAAAAAGGTTGCAGAGGTTAGATTGCAAAGCAGCACTTTCTGCTTCCTGTGTCTCTACAATCAGCTCTGCCATTATATAACTAAAACATCTTAGAAATCCATTGTTCCCAGCACTGACTGGTACCCATGATTATTCTCACTGTCTAACTCTGTTTCCCTCTCTCCCCAACACACACACACACACACACACACACAGAGAGGGAGGTCTGAAGGGATTCCACTAATGCTGTTGTGCTGTACTTATGATTCAATATGCTCTTAGAGTCAGCAGCTCACCCGCATATGGAACAAACCACTTAGATAACAAATGCCCCTTATTTGTGCAAAACATATTGGAGCCGCTACATCCACGTACCCACAATAATGACAATGAATGATCTGCACCACAAAATGCATCCCCTTCTTTCCACAACATAGCATTTTTAGTCCCAGATTCATGCATGTACTGCAGCTAGCTCCCTGCACATGGAGCCCTCACAGACCAAACTGCACAGTGTTCAGTGAGCATTTGGTGCAGGTTAAATTACACACAGCATCCTGCACACATATAAACACATGCATGGCAAACAGAAACAGCTGCAGAGAGATTAACGATAATACACACCTGGTAGAGTTTGATGATATGGGGGTGATTTAGCAGCTTCATAATCTGCACCTCTCTGTAGATTTTCTCCAGATTGGAGGGGTTCAGTCTAGTCTTGTCAATAATCTTTATGGCCACCTGCAAAACCACACACACATACAAAAAAAAAATCAGATCAAAGATATTTTTTTTGCATACCCTAAAACCTGTAAACAGAGACTAAGACACTCAATTAATACACAAGAGAAGAGCTGCTGACCTGTGTTTTAGTGACTTTATGTTTGGCCAGTTTCACCACTGCGAAGTTTCCTTTCCCCAGGGTGCGGATGATCTCGTAGAAGCCGACCTGCAGTGGCCTCCCCTGGGCAGGGCTGGTCTGAGCCACCCGACTGTTCTCTGACATGATCACCATGTCTGGGGTTTCAGAGCGGTGATAGTCTAAGGCTGGCACCTGCAAAGGCAAAGACAAAGCTGTATATCTTGTTGTTTTTTATTTTACAGATATGTGATATACCATACATGCGTAAATTGTATTACATAAAATTAGTATAAGTGAATAAAGCTGTGAGTAGAGTGCGATCACAATTGTATCCACTGTAATATTGTCAGAAAGAAAATAATTAAAACTCATATGGACCTTCCAGTTGTTAATAAGGCTTTAACCGGATCATTCACACTTTCTTAATAAGCCACAATTCAATTACAAAAGTCCTTATTCAATTACAAAAATGTAGCCCACTTTTTGAAAACGGTGAAGCATAAAGGTAACTAAACAATACGTCGTCAGGTAGGTTTGGTTTGTTTAAGAAAAATCACACATTTTAAGAGAAATGTTTAAAAGTGAGTCCAAAGCAGAGAGAAGAGTCCGATCTTACCTTAAAAAGCGGACATAAACCTCCTTCTCTCACAGTTCAGACAGCTCTTAGAGGAAACATGAACCATTCCACAACCGGAGCGACGTATCGATAACACAACAAGAAAGGGAAAAATTGTAGGAAACGAGCACGGAGCAACTTTTTTTTATCCAGTCTTTACTTTGACTTTTTCAACAACAAGTATTTCACGGCCCGGGACTGAATTGCGGCCGGTGTGTGCCTGTGCGCTCCGCCGGAATGCAGAGCAGAGGGTTTCGGTGCTCACAGGGGGAACTCCTCCTCCTCCACCACCCATTCCCCCTCCTCCTCCCTCCGCCACCATAACAAATTGATACCCACCTTACTAACGTCACACCCGCGTCAGAGCTCCGAGCTGGGTGCAAGGCAAGGCCGGACCCGAGCGCAAGGCACGGGTTGCCGGGCAACAGCGCGGCTCGGGCGCCCGGTGACGTGAGTGCTGATGGAGGGGTTGCTTAGAGATGGAGACGGTGACGTCAGTCATAGAGATGTGTCACCACGTGATGTTTCCCTTTTGCCGGGCTGTTGCTCGCGGGCTGCCTCGCTCACTCCATAGCCCGGCTGCGCGCGCAAAGCAGAAACAGAAAGCAACTAGTGATCAGTCAGTTAGTTTCTGTTGTTCACTTATTAAAGTAAATATTCTATTCTATTCTATTCTATTCTATTCTATTCTGTTCTATTCTTGTGTGTATGTTTGTATTAATACAGGTTAGGCACTACTTCTGTTTTGTTGTAGATTCTGTTTTATTGTATTCTGGCTTAATTGGTTCTGTTATTGTATTATTCTACTAGGTTTCTACCTTATAGCCTACACTGTTTCCTTTAAAAACTTTATAGCATATTATAGGCCTAATGTTTTATTATGTGACCTTTGTTTTAAAGACAAAATAACACATTATTCCTCTTGCAAAGTTAAATTCAGAAGCAATAAAATACACACTGGTTTATTTCATTACGCTCAAGATTTTTGCCACTACAGCCTTATCTGGTATGACTAGTTCATCAGTAACTTAGCAAAATCTAGATAGATAGATAGATAGATAGATAGATAGATAGATAGATAGATAGATAGATAGATAGATAGATAGATAGATAGATAGATAATCTTATAATTAGATATCTATCTATGTATCTATCTATCTATCTATCTATCTATCTATCTATCTAGTATAAGTGTAAAGTTCATTCGTTGCAATTATCTGGCCCATTTCATATAGCAAGTAAAGCACAGAAGACCAAAATAATCTCTCCCCTCTCTGCAGGTGGGAGAGAAAAGAAAGAGGCTGGCAGCAACTCAGCACAGATGGAGCACAGCAGTTTGAGGCAGAAAAGAAAAGACGAGAAAGATGGGAGGGATGAGTGTTTCCAAAGAACAAGGTAAACAGTTGAAGGAGAACTAGAGACAAGGGGATAACATGCACATGTGCACGCACACACATTAATCCTCACATTACAGAGGCTATTTTCATAAAGTATTCCTACTGATTATTTGAGTGAAAAGCAAAGCTATGTTGACATCTGAAAACCCGTCACACTCGGTCTTTTGCATTAAAACTTGTGATTATTATGGGAACATGGTTCTCTTATATAGTCTACTGGGTTTCAGTAATGGTGGAGGTGTTGTGTGTGACTTCCTGTGCCTCTCCTTCTCCCAGTCTGAGTAGCAGCTTAAAGCTTATTGGAGATTTTCCTGTGATGGTGCCATTCTGCCAATCAAGATGAGGGGGAAAACACAGTCCAGGTTATTAGTACAATATCAGAGAACACAGGTGATATTCACTGGTGTTGGAGTGGAGGTAGGAGGGGTTTATGTTTGTGTGTGAGTCTGCTGTGGGTTTGGTGGTAATCCAGCTAAAAAACAAGATTAATTTAATTGCATCGGTGGCAAAGTAAACTGCTACTAATTATCAAGCAGTCAAGCTAAGAACATAGACCGCAGTGGCAGAGTTACACAAAGATGTCTGGCCTGCAAGGAGCAGCTGAATAAAACAGAGTGGAAGAGACCATAAAGACATCTATAACATGCTGAGAATGATGGACAAAATGTCTCATAGTGTACCCAGAATAAAAGTGAGTGTGGCTAAGTGTAAATACCAAACATCAACCTCAGTACTGATACAGATTCTTCCTTTGCACAGTCTGAAATGTTAAAGGAATGCAAACTGCATGCAAAAAGCCTCAACCGAAAGGTCACGCTATATTTTGAAGCGCACTTACAATAAAACCACACAGCCCACTCTGCTTCTCATCTGAATGTTTTCTTAACCAAATGTATCTACCTGGTTTCATTTGAATATGTGCCTCACTCGCATGATACGGTTGTTTCATTTCCTGAGTGGGCAAAGCAGATCTAGTTATATAAACTGTATTTACCTGAGTCAGATTGTCTGAGTGTGATAAGAGAGCACAGCCTTACTAATAGTGTCCTGGACCCATATTTGTCAAACCATGAAGTACATTTTTTTAACTTAAGTGGAAGAAACCCCAACTTGCAAACTTAAGAGTAAAAGCTATCTAAATTCCAATATCATATGATCCAAAAAATGCTCTTAAATTTAACACACGTCTTGATCAGATCTTAGATGACTGCAGTACAGTTACAGAGGTGAGTACACACCCTCTGAGACATTATTTGAAATGACTGTGCAAATAATCATTGGTCATGATGAATAATATGTTATCTGAAGTGATACTGTATGTATAATTTAGAGACCGGCAGTTTTACTCAAAATGCCCATTCGATAGGATGTTTAGCCACGTAATCTTATCGCATTCCTCAAGGGTTTCAACAACAAAGAGTGCAATTAGGCATTGATTTTCTTTGCAGCATTGATTTTCTTTGCAGATATGCAGCATATTGCCATTGTCTGCACATGCCATTGTGGTACTAAATTCCCCTTATTGTTTGTTTATAATTAACTCCTTCCTACTTCAGTCTGGTTCTCTTTTTCTCATCATTTCCAATTTCCTATAATGTCCTCTCTATTCATGTATTTGTGTTCAAAGAAAATATTAAACAGTTGCTGTTGAATTGTTAAGTGTCACATGTTAATTGCTACCGGAGATTTACTTAAAAAGTTTGAAGAGTAAATTTGATTAATCATGTGATCACTTAGCTGTTAAATGCTGCTCACTTTACCGCAAATGTAATCCTTACAAGTTTGGTAATACAGACCCAGGTGTGGGGTCAAGTAGTCATATTAGTTTGTGATTCTAAACCACAACATATTTTCCCAAAGCTATCTTGTGTTCAGGAGAGCTGAATCGGTTGAATGTGTGCCAAACCAAATTCAACACGAGTCACTCTCACCTGCACAACTTTTCATTCCTGGAAATGTCATGAGCCGCCTGTCTTCTCATAATACATATTGTTTGTCGGACTGACTCACCGTGAACAAATAATTATTTTATCTGTTGAGGCGTGTGCAATTTTCTATATGTGTTGTGTTCATCAAAATGAACTGCTGACAACATTCAGACTTAATGCTGAAAAGGAGCTTGTGCAGGGAAAAAAATTGTAATTCCTAGTATCAGTCATGTGCTATCTGCAGAGAAATGCAAATATTAATGGCTGAACTGTGATTGTGTTGTCTGCAGGAGTTATCAGTGTTTACTAAAAACAGGTCACTTCAACCACAAATTCGAGAATATGGCGGGAATTCGGGTGGAAAAACCTGACCCGTTTTTTCATCACTCCCAAATTAAAAAGTAAACAAACAGGCTCCCAACACTCATGTTGGCGTTTATGTGGAGAAAGGGAAGCAAATCATACACACATTTTCTGGGGATGTCAGAAACTTAACCCATTTTGGGAAAACTTACACGATATAATTAAGAACATCCTGGGTTATGAAATACCTAAAGAATGTGGTGTTATGTACCTTGGGAACTTGAATCAATATGTCCTGGTCAAAGACAGATATTTAATAAAAATAGTACTGGTCACATGTAAAAAAACAATAACAAGAAGATGGTATAAGACCGAGCCACCAGCTGTGAATGAATGGCTAGAAATCATTAGAGAAGTCCATAACATGGAGAGAATGACATATAGACTTAGAATGAAGGAAAATGTTTTTGTGACTAAATGGGAGAAGTGGACCCGATGGGACACAGTTGGGAATACCTGAAATCTGTCTTATTCATATTTTTTCTCTTGGATCTGTATACAGTGTAATTTAACATTGGACACATGTAGCCACGACTGCTGTACTTCTTTTTCTCTTATTCCTTTTTTTTTTTTTTTTCTTTCCTTTTTGTGTTCTTTTTTCTCAGTTGTATCTGATTTTTCCAACTGCTCCACACGCAGAATGTAATTCATGGATCTACTGTATATGTATACCTTGTTGTTTACATGTGGAAATGAAAAATTTCAATAAAAATTTAAGTTTAAAAAAAAAAAAAAACAGGTCACTTATCAAGCACATTGCACTGCACATGCACTGTACTACCATAGATGAGTGAGCCAGGAGTGTTTTTGGTCTGCTTCCGGGTACCCTTTTATCAAATGTGGGTGTACAAAGGTCAACTCAAGGGGTATTTCAGACTACCTTAGCACTTATTTAAATTTTGAGGAATAAGACTTTGCTCTGTGGACTGACAGTAAAAAGGGGGTGTATGACAGGGCGTAATGAGTCATCGTTTTCACCCATGGAGTTGTGGTTTGTGCTAGTAAACAAGCCGAGGCATTTAGGTTCATCTATTCATTAGTACTGACACTAATTGCTGTCGACATTGTTGAAATTGTCAATAATGGCGAGAATGCAAGCTTCAGAGAGACCAAAAGAAGTGATTCATTCCAAGTAGAGTTTAAACATTCACTATTGTTAATCTGGTGTCATGCAATTATGTCTACCTATCAGGTCTAATCAATTTCAAATGTCCTTTGGCTGCTCTTTTCAAACAATACATATCAAGATCCATCTGGACATCAAGGTCTGGATCACAAGATCATTTGATGATGAAATGTGAATCTGCAAAACAAATTTAAACCTGACACTGTGGGAAAAAACAAATCCCACATTGTTAGAAGCACAGACAATCCATACACCCAGCCATGATTGTACATATTACCTTTTACTTATTTCATTTATCTTACGGTCATTTATATATGACCTACATTTCATACAAACTTTCCATGTTAGCCGTCCTCTCAAAAACCTCTCACTACTGATTGCATTGACCTCTTTTACATATCGGAAATCCAAGTGTGATACTGAACTGGATGTTCTCTAAAACATCTGTTGGACCTGACTTTGTCTGACTGACCTGGAACTGATTTAATAACTGCATAACACAGTTACATTATATAACTGTGGATAATGTAATTACTAAACTGATATCCTTTGTGTTGTTACATTGTAACTTTGTGGAATTTCCTTGAACTGAAAAACAACTGTGTGTGCTGCAGCAAGGACAAACACACCCATAAACATCATCATAAAATATCAACACTGGCACTGCTGGTCGGTGGGAAGCTGGTGAGGGATGATGTCCTAGGCTTTTTCATGAGCTTCAGCCATTATACATGCATAATATTCCACATATAAAGTTAGTTATGTTTTAACAAAAATAATTTTATTAGTTCAGGTTATTACATCATTTGTTTTTGTTTTAACAAAATAATGAAAAATAACAATAAAGAGAGGGCGACAAAAAAGAACATAAGATAAAGTAAGAAGAGAAAGGAAAAAAAGAAGAGAAAAAGTGAAGGAGACAGGAAGGCCATTGGCAGCCAGCAAGCAAAAACAGCTGAAGCAGAGGTTAAAGGATGGGTGGGTGCCCCTTTTCACACCTGTCACCCTTTTTGAGCATGACGTCAAGAGGGCTTTCAAGTACGTGAACACCAAAAAAAGCAGCAGGACCAGATGGTATGTGGACGGGTCCTCAAACTATGTGCTGACCAATTAGTGCCGGTGTTCACAATGATATTTAACCTGTCCATAGTCCAGTCTCTCATACAGTACCTACGTGCTTCAGAAAGTCCACCATCAGTCCTGTGCTCAAGAAAACAAAACCAGCCTGCCTGAATGACTACTGCCCAGACCCACTATAGTTTGCGTACCCTCCAAACCATACAACATAGAACACATCCTTCACACGATCCTATCTCAGCTGGACAAGAAAGGGAGCTATTTGAGGTCACTGTTTCATGACTACAGATGAGATTCTACCCTCATGTCACAAGGATGCCATTTCACTGTGATTGTGCCTCACATGATTACATGTGACAAATCAATTTGATTGATTGATTGATTTAGGTAAAATGACAAGAATGCATCAATTCACACTCATTAGCTGCTGTCTCCAAAAGGTGCCCTCCTGAGGAGCCAACTCTATTCTGATTGGTTAGCCCCCAGAAGCTGCCCCTAAGTATACTTCTGGCGGCTCCAGAGGCTACGTAACAAACTAGTATTAGGACTTTGCTTCATTTTTTCTTTATTTACTCATAACAGAAACTTATCATTATAGGTCTGCACATGTTCAAACCAAAATATACAAGTGGACAATGAGAACAAACCCACAGAATAACCTTAGCAACGGATGGTCATGCATGAACGATCTGATGTCATCACAAGGAGGAAGTACAGGTACCTTTACAGACGGAGTGTTCAGAGCAGACTGAAACCTGGACTTTTGTCTATCAGCAAGCATTTTTACATACGTTCTCCTCAAGTTTTGGAACTTTAACCAATTTTCACAAAGACATCCAATATTATAATGCTATAAATGACAGAAAATCACAAAAAGTATATACATCCCATTTAAATGTATACACCAACACACATAAACAATACATACATCATAAGATACAGTAGTCAGTAGTCAGCAGCCCTCTGCTCCTTCCACTGGATCTCAATAACTGCCTCCTGCATTCATATCAAATCTTATACAGCTTGTTCTGCAACTGGCTTTCAAAATGCCAGCAGAGACACTTCTGAGCATATATTCTACATATAAAAGTAGGTAAACACAACATAAACACAGACGCCCACAGTTGAGGAAGAAAAGCAGTTTAGTTCGGGTCTGCTGTGAGGCAAAGATGTCCTACTTCTTGTTTTGAAAGGATATGTGTGTTTACATGTGTGAATTAGACTCTTTATGGAAACAAGAAGGTAGCTTTATCTTTAAAGACTCATATTTAAGACATATTTCTTAGTATACAAACTCACACACCATTGACAGACTACCTGGGGTTAATGCTCATTGACCTCAGTCCATTTATCCATTTATTTTGCTCCTTGTTTTTGCAACAGTCTATGAAAAGCTCCTTTGTCTGATCATTTGGTGTCATTGTGTCTTGGGGAGGACAGGGGTACCATTCTTCTGTGGTAATTAACGTGGGTCTGTGTACGCTTGTTGACTTTGGCAGGCAGCGTCTGTCCTCGTGAGCTTGTGCGTCAAGATATCATCCAGGACGTCCAGCTCCAACCCTCTTCAAACAAACAGTTTCAGTGATGAGAGCCTTACAGATTGCTCACTCACACATGCACACACGTTTAAAGGCCAAAAGAGTTTTTGGTTTGAATTCCACCATATAAATTGTGTTTTTCAGACAATAAGTCATACATTTAAGATGATTCTGTATCAATATCATTTAGCCTAAGGTGGAAAATTAGACATTTTTGACTGGAAATACGTAAAACAGTGATTTATAACGAGGAAAATGGATTATGGTAACCAACTCATCATCTGAATGCTTTTCCACAGCAGCAGTTTAGTGGAAAATGTATGATTGATATGAATGATTCTCACAGATTTTCCACTTATAGGGAGCTCAACCTGCAAATGGATAGCACTTAAAGGAATATTTTAGTGATTGTCTTTAAGATGCACTCAAAAAAACAAATAAATCAAAATGATCTGCTAACTGGCTACAGTTGTTAACAAAGCATGATATATTCTTACAGTGCTGGCTGTGTGCAGTCATTACGTTCCAGAAACACTTCTCAATGAACAGCAGGTTGAGACAGGTCTTTAAGCCTTGTCATTCCCAAAGTGGATGCAAATTCTGTGTGGTCCACCGTACGCCTAAAGGTGTTGCGGAATTGAATTTTCACGTTTGAGTCTGCATTTTTAATAACATTGCATAAAAGAAGCTAGCAGTAAACACAAATCGTCCCCTTCATTCAATCATACTGTATTGAAACCCAGAGTCACTAAAGTGCACAGTCGTGCTGCGGCTGCTGTAGCATTCATTTAGCTGTCTAGTGTCCCAGTTTCCATCACTATGAGATGGACAGGAATCAATTTGTGATGAAAGCCAACATCTGCTGGCTGCCAGGTCACTTAGAAGAACATTTTTGTTACTATGCTTAGTGATGACACTCAGGTCACATGAATTTAAGGTTTATGCTGCCTTCACACAATACTGGCAGAGTGGGAAGAACAGAAAAACCTCCTGTTATGCACACTTTGAAGTTCACACATTATTCCCACATGGTTACCTCCACTGCTAACTTTGTAGACATACAATATTAATGGTTTAAATCAGAAACAAGTCCTCTAAATTAAACATAATTTGTCTGTGCCTTCCAAAACTGTTGCAAATGTCTGACTCTGATGATGTGACAATGCCACGGTTAAGATTTGGTTTAGGCACAAAAATGACTTGTTTAAGTTTAACAAAACCTTGTGGTTGTGGTTAAACGTACAACTTTGTTAAGGTTATAATAAGAGATGGTTGCAATGGATAAGAGATGATTACTGTAAGAGTTAGGAGACGGTTGAGGTCACCAACACTGACTGGAAGGAAACAGAAAACAAACAATGATCTCCAGTGTTGACCCATCCATCCACCCCGAACTCCTTCCTCTGTGGACATTGTGGCTCTATCATAATGTCACACAACTTATTTATTTGCTCTGAACAGACAAGAGTTACAATTCCTACTGCCGCTAGAGGGCTTTAAACTCAAGGTCACTTGAACATGAACACATTTTAGGCGAAAATTGATGCTGTTGTTTTTCTTGGGAGGACAGTCTCTATATCAGCGAGTGAAACCAGATACAGATGGTAAATGGTAAATTAACAACATTTGCAGGGGTAGTACTAGGAAATATCCTTACTTCATCCTACCTCATCCTACACCCTTTTTGAACATTGAATGTTTTTTCTTTTGTTAAACTATGGTTTGCTTTCATTTCTATTTTGTTCTGTTTCGGTGTTTCGCTATTTTATTTATTATTTTTTTTAACATTGTGTAACATTGTGGCAGTCATATTGCCAACCAGATGTTGAAATGTCTGTCCTTTTCACCAAGTGGAAGATCTCAATATCTCTGATTACAGCTAGGACATGATGGTCACTCGACTACTTGTAATTACATTCCTAACAATTTAATATAAAAGTGACATAAAGCTTCAACCTGCATGTATTAACTGATATTTTTGCCAATTTGGGACAGTGGAAACAACTTGTTAACAAAACTGTAACATATCCTCATCTTTTAAGTTGATTTAGCTAGCTTGTTAGCATACCATTGCTTATTTACACATCCAGCAGTTATTGAGCAACATTATCATTCATTTGGAGTTGCGTAAATGTAAGTCCAATGTTCACTCTCTTTTATCTCTGTTTTGGCCTGTATCAACTCCTGAAGGAAATATTGCGCCCTTTAGCTGCTCAATGCTCTACTGTGTTCACCAGCTAGTTGTTAATTGTTTCTGCTTGCCGTTTTGTGCTGAGCAGGTATTGCACAGTAGGCTTTTAAGGCTTTTTCTATAAAAACAGCTGCCTGCTGCGGCCAAAAACAGCACAACGAGAGCTGTGAGAGTGAACAAAAACAGTAAAGTTGCAGCTTAACAGTGAGCTGAAACTCACTATTTAGCTCCTTAAAGCAGAGAGGAGCTGCAGAGTTGGGTGACAATTCTCTATAGGTCACACCTCTCACTTTACATATTGACATTCTACATTGTTATAATAAAAAATATTGATTATAGCTAATTTAAAAATGTGTGGATTGTTTTGGCTCATATGCTCAAAAGTAAACATACCTGTGAATTCAAGACCAGGGGAAAAGTAAAATGATCTTGATATGCAACACCATCCAGTACCCCTGATACCTGAAGGGAATACAGTATTTATTTTTATGAACACTATTCATATAGTAACAAAAGCCTTTTCTGCGAAAGAATGTGCTGCATTGTACAATCAGCAGAGCTGGCGATACAGTAATCCTGTGGTGTCAGTTATCTCAAGATGTAAATACCTGGCCACCGCCTGTATCTGCACACCAGGCTACACAGAGTCTTTATGAATGCTTGTGTGTGCAAAAGCCCCTCTGGAGACAGAGCCATGTGCGTCATACCACGGATCAGCCTATTATCCAGGGCTGAGGGTGGCAGGGGAAGGGGATGTGGGGTACCCAAAAAAGGTGATTGTAAGCTTGAGGAGGGAAATGAAATGAAAAGTAGATCGAGCACAATTATAAGTAGAAGTAAATGAGTGGATACAATTCAAAAGAATACAGACAGGCAGCAAAAGAGAGCAATAGATAGTGAAGTGATTGTGGCATGGAGAAGAGAGGGCACAAACACACAGAGAGAGCAGCGAGGAGGAAGATTAGAAAGAGGCCAGCACCAGAGTGGAGCAGGATGATGCACCTCTCGTAGTGATTTAGTGATGTGATGCTCTTATTCGACCGCTCCAAAAACAGGGAGAGTGAATGAATGTTAAAGTCTGGGTCACTTTTATTTATCCACACACACACACTCTAAATGCAGTACATATTGTTTGTTTCTCCTCCCTCATATGCCAGTGCTTCTGATGTTCCAGTACAATGAATACAGAAAATGTGTTCTGGTGTCCTGAGGAGCTTTTAAATGCAGTGCAGGCAGTGAGGTGCTGAGCTGTATTATGATAGTAAATAAATAAATAACTAAAAGGTGGGTAAACATTACCTTGCCTCGGTCACTCTGTTATGAGCTGTTAGGGCTGTATTGGATTGAAACAGATACCTATTAGTCTGTATCTTAAAAAAACAATCTCTAATCAAATATAATGTCCATGATCTTCATAGTAAATCATTGTTTGTTGTAACTCAATAAAAAAATGTATTGTTATAAAGTGGACAGCTTGAGCGACAGATGAAAAATGGTATTTCTCCACTGATCATAAAACAAAGTATCTGGCCATTTTAATTGCAAACATTCCTTATCACAATATTTTTTGTGGTAAAATGTTTTCCCCTGTATCTCCAAGTTCCAAATTTTGTCTTAAGTCACATCTCCTTATGCCCTCTTTCTTTATGCAAATGTAAATTGTCCCTTCTGAAATCTAATGATGTATGAAGCAGTATTTCCATATAACTTAAATTATTAAAACTTTATGTAGTTTATAAACTACAGAGTTTACATTCAAATTGACTTGGATGAATCTTGAGCTTCACTTAAAGGTGACGTAACATGCTTTGCTTTTTGTGATTTTCTGTTATTTATATACTGTTACGATGTCGGATATATGTACACTAAACATGGTCCAAGTTAACATATGGAGAAATGCCCCCTGCAAGTCAAAAGCCAGGGCGTCAATTTGCCCTGAATGCTTCATTTGCAACATTTGTTTTTCTATCTTGTCGATTAGCTGACATTGGCTTGTCGCGCATGCCCATCCACAGCCATCCGTTTCATGGCATTTGTTGCTATGGTTGTTGCTATTTTGGGATGAATGTCGGCTCGAATATGTTAGGATATATTTGAGGAGATCACATTTTGAGTAAAAAGTAAGAAAAAGAAGTGAAATTCTTCTCGTAAAGTTTGCTGACGTAGCCCCCATAGCCAGTGGAAGTCTGCAGAAGGGAAGCTTCTGAGAGCTGGCCAATCAGAACAGAGTGGGCTCATCTGGAGAGGGGCCTTAAAGAGACAGGAGCGAAAACGGCCTGTTTCATATGGAGGCTGAACTGAGGGGCTGCATAAGGGTGAGTACAAGATAAATAAGGAGTTTTTTTAACTGTAAATCATGAAAAGATATTTCAGTAGAGCCCCAGAAAATAAATATACTGGACCTGAAAAGGTGTGTAATATGTTCCCTTTAAGTAGTTATAGCTAGCTAGCTTGTCTACAAAATGGTCTAATGTCACAAGTCCGCCTCTTAATTCTGCTCTGCCAAAGTAGAAGGGTTTGTTTGACTTTACGCCGTCCTTGCATGAATGGGTGTGTTTGCTGATAGTTTGTCCCAGTTTGTGCTCTGTGTGAACAGGATACAGTGGTGCTGATATGAAGATATAATGTCACAGCAGACAACAATTCTAAAATGTGCAGAAGGAACTGTGAGCAGCCAATTTTAACAGGTGAAAAGTAAATGTTTTTTCAAAAACTGTGTTTTCACCCTACACTACATCCCTGCTGACATGTGTGTGTGTGTGTGTGTGTGTGTGTGTGTGTGTGTGTGTGTGTGTGTGTGTGTGTGTGTGTGACTGTGACTGTGTGTGTGTCTGTGTGTAAGTGTGTCACACACACAGACGCAAACACACAATCTGAACTAACAGGGGATTTGTAGAATTGAGCTGCTCATGATGACATGGTTTTGATATATAGGACAGTGGAACATCTGTGGAAAGGCCAGACTTGATTAAAATCATGTTAAAAACAAATAAACCCATCAAAACTCCACCAGCTTGCATTATATGTAGAAGGGGGATGAAACTGTGAACGAAAGGATAGAAAACACCTGCATCTATGCAAAAAAGAAATAAAAAATACCACATGCTATAGCTTTATTTTCTGAGGAGATGAATAACATGAGTGATCTGAAAGTGACATTGCAAGTGTTCAGATTAGATGGAAAGAAAGTTGCAAGTAGTATCCCTCCAGGTGTTGTTGCATCTTGTGCTCCTGATCCTGCTGCTCAATGTCCATATGGTCTCTCAGCTGGCCCCCTAAAGCCGGATAACAGTCCTTAACTCACCAGAGGAGAAAAAAGAAGGAAGTGTAGAGAGAGCATATAAAGTATATAACTCATATGTATAGAGGACTTTAGGGCAAACTTAGTGGTTCAACCACCCAGTACTGACTGACTTATCTTTCCTTTGTTTACCCCAAACTTGTTGCGTCTTAACTCAATTTACTCATTTCCACATTTTCTTTGCTTAATTTCTTTCACCTGACCTCTGCCCTCTCCCTGTGCAGCTGTCACCAGATTGGCAACAGATTGAGTGAAACGTAATGTGTTTTTGATTTGCAAGTGGAGAGTTTGAGAGAAGTCTGTCAGAGAAAAGAACAGCTAAGCGTGGATTAAGAGATCTAAGCTGGGTGAAGGAGGGTGTCTGTGAGGCAGAAACGACATTCAGGACATCTGTGTGTTCTGCTCCAGCCATGTGAGGAGGAGCAGGAGTGGGTGAAGGGAGGAGAATGTGTGTGTGTTGGGGGGGGGGGTCTACTACACCAAGGCTAAAAAAGGAAAGCAAGAGCGGGGATCAAGAGGTCAGTTCTTATGATTTGTAGGATGAGTTGCAATGTGGTCTGGTCTTCAAAGTGCAAGTTCTTCTAACATCACTTCTAGTCCTATTAATAGCTTACAGGTTTAAAGTAAAAGTGTCTGCTCAGTCTCATAGTAGTCATGGAGATAAGGTGGACGCAATTAAATGACAAACTTATTTGTCTTTAGATTGTATTGCAGATATCAAATATTTAAACTTTCACTTACAATTTGATGGTCTTGAATAAATGAGCTCAACACAATAGGATATAATATTATATAGTATTATTCATCATCATGGACCCCATGCAACGTTAGCTCCTTGCTAATCTTTACACAAAAGCACTTATGCAGTCACAGCAGAAGAATATGCAAATACACACACACCACACATTAAGTGCGGTGCATATTGTTTGTTTCTCGTCCTCAGATGCCAGTGACTCTGATGTGCCAGTACAATAAATCCAGAAAATATGTTCCGGCTTCCTGAAGAGCTGCATGACTGAGATGATTCAGCTTCTGATACAGTTTTTTAAATTGAATTTGCTGTGCACAGTGAGATTCCCTTGATCTACAGTCTTAAACTGCACACAAGACAGAGAACAAACTGGAAGGAACACAGTGTACTAACAACACCAGCAGTGGTGTATGTGTGTTTGTGTTGAATGTGTCCACTTAGTACTTTCTTTCTTTTCAATTTAACAGCAGAGTGTTTAATTTGCTGCAGAGAGAGCACTGACAAATAACATTTTTCAACCATCCTCTCATAGAAATACTGTATTTCATCTTATTTGCACAATCACTGGTGCAGCTTTCTATCGTCAGCCAAACCAATTGACAGGAAGCCTCAGCCCTTCCAAAACAGCAGAACCCTGTTGCATGCTTGAGCTGCAGTGTTTTGCATTGTGTTTGATTTTGTTGCTAGGGCTTTTGTGAGATAAAGACAGGCAGAAGATAGTTTGACACAGCTCCTCTTCTGTTCCTCAGCCAACTTGACCTGCTCTCTTCATCCAACACCGGACCACCCACTACTCAATTTAATGATTAATCTCAGATTAAATACAGCACAAAGACCCTTCTTGTTTCCATCTCCTCTTACCCTCCCACACCCCCTTTTTTTCTTCCTCAGTTTATCTCTTTCTACTACCTTCTCGGCAGCCAATAAATGTCAGCCACTTAGGGCAGGAAAATAAATACACCAGAGAGTGAAGCAGCCAGTCACCTGCCACACTGCCCAGCAGCATCTGCTCATCCAGCTTAAAGTGTACAATCCACAGCCTGACCTTATGCCATTTTAGTAGCAGTGATAAGAAAGCTACTAGGCTCCAAATCAATTGTGTCTTTGGTGCTCCCGATCACAAAACTATTTTTAATAAAAGGCATATTTCTCATTTAAGATTTTTCTTGCTCTCTCTTTTGGCAAACTCCAGCCATATCATGTATGATGTCAGACTTATAATACGCAACTCTCTAGGAAAGTTTCTTTCTTCTTCTTCTCTTATAAATCCATGCCTCCCACACTATGAGTCAAATACCATTATTTCAGTGTTATACTCTGTATATAATTAGCATAAGGTGGATGGTGACATTTCAGCAGCCCTAATTATGTTATAAAGATATGAAAAAGAAGGTAGTGGAATTATTTCCTTTAAATATCCTGACGGCAGGGGTTAGGTGGGCGACATGCCACATACCACCAGTCATTTTTTTAAATTACCCCCCAGGAAAAAGTTCTTCATCTGAATAATATGTCCTTTTGACATTTTAGTTAGGCAACATCTTTTAAAAAAATAAAAAAATTCTACTGCTATTATAAAATTAATTCAATCTCCCTTCCATCATACAAAGCCTCCTCTTTCACTGATAAGACTCACTGCCACAGTTTTCCCTCCCTTTCTCTCCCTCCTCCTCCTCCATGGCAGTGAGTAGTGAGCAGACTGCTTGGTCAAAAAGAGGTAGAGGCAATGATGTCAGCAGCCTACGTCAAAGTCTCAGGGGCACGTTTATAATCCCCTTAGCCTAAGTGAGCCTTCCATCGAGATCATTGCACACTAATCAAATCTGCACTGCCAGCGGTGCACCTTTGTGCATGCACGTCAATTTTCTCTTACAGTTCAATCTGTCATTTCATAGAGAAGCAGAAAAAAGCACAGGTACCCTGCAAATGTGTAGCCCCTTCAGATAAATGGATACAGGCACAAATATGCTCAGAACATGTGTGTAAACAGAAGGACAGACACACATCCACAGCCTCTGTCACACACTCCTCTGGTAAAACAACGTGTAACCTTGAAATGGCTCATTACAGTTTTTTCTCTGTTCAATTGAGGTGACCGAATCCTTTCTGAGGTGTACTGATCTATCGTAGCTCTCCCCCTGTGGGTCGTGATTTTTACTGAGAAAGAAAAAAATCCTCTCTTCATTACAATTTTCTGCAGAAGAGAGCACTTCTAATGCTTAACAGGATTCACAGTGTTCATGGGCACAGATAATGTAGCTCTGTGCTGCAGGATGTGTTGGGTGTCCAGTGAAATGAGTCAGCTGGCCCGTGGTTTGCATTTATGCTTGACTGCATCATAAAGTGGCATAAACACTGACCTCAATGCAAGGGTGCACGTTTGTTGTCAAAGCTGGTAGAGACAAAGGGTCGGGTGTAATACGTCAACAACTCAGGTAAATTAGAGGTAATTATATAATTTGCTTTCTTGAGAGCACATTTCTAATCTCTTAATAATTTTGTCTCCATTAATATTGGTTATTTTTGCTAGCTAGATAGATACAGTACATAGAATAGAAACTGATGTGAGAGCAAGGATGATCAACATGTCGAGTGGTTCTTTTAATGCAAACAGCAACAGGATTGAACCAATATGCAAATCTGTTTAAGCCTTGTGTTTGAAAACCAGAATATGGTCAGGATATTTCTGCTTTCCTTCAAGTTGCTTAATATTTATCCATATCATACCCCATAAATCATTGTATATGCCCTACTATTGACTTAAAGGGGCACAGTAGCAGTTTTAGTATCTTCCACTAATTTGTCAAAATTAAATCAGCAGAGGCTGACTCAGTTCAAGCAAAAATGTTGGATCCTACACTTCCCATAATGCAATTCTGCATGTATTGTTAGACAGTCCCTGCATGTAAAATGCCCAAATCTTTCAAAGTCATAATATCAGTATGCTAACATACTCACAATGACAATGCTAATGATTGGCAGTCAATGTACTGGGTCATAAACCAAAGTGTTGGACAAATTTTAACTTTGAATTAATGGTGGGAATAGATAAATAGGTTAATTGATCACCAATGTGATTAGGATCACTTTCTGGGGACACTGAACATTTGTACCAAAATCCATCCAATAATTAAAGGGAGATATTTCTGTCTGCACCAAAGTGAGCATCTGACCAACTGACATTGTTGTATAGAGCCGTGACAAGTTGTTGGAAAGTCTAACCTAACATAATCATTCAGGATTATTCTTTCTGACTTTACAAAGCTCCTCCAAATAAAAAACAATATTATTCAACTTTTTTCACAAGCCTTGTAGCGCTCCTCATGATGAGTCAACTAAACTTGTTTTGAATTATCGGTGGAGTTCCCTTAATGGGCCCGCCTACTGTTTCTTGGCCCAGCATAATGCATATTTATTTTGCATGCACAGTAAGTCACAGGTTCATTCACTCAGTAGACGTAATTGGCATCATTCGAAACAGATGATAGTGAGCTACTGTTTTTCACTCTGATGGTCAATGGGTTCTCAGCAACAGCTTGGGCTTGTCTGTAACACCCATCACAAGCCTTAGTGGCACTGCAGAAGTGTGTTCGAGGGGAGAGGAAGGGAGTGTGAGGTAACCCATTAACTGGTTAGAGCTGTCAGAGGGGCTGTGACCGCACAAACAGAGCGTTTGTGCTGCATTTACGTCAGACAGCAGCTGTGGTTCTTCCCTCCCCCCTGCAATACTATGAGAGTCAGCCAGACTGGGAAAGAAAAGCACTGTAAGGAGCTGTATGTTTGCTTTTGCGGACACGCTGATATGCTCCACAATGTGCACATGCAACGCACAGACACACAAATGAGATTAAAGTGGTTGCCCATGGCATTTCCACTGAGGTGACAGGGAAACATCCATAGACGTACATACATAAAGCTACTATAATCCATGACATGACATCTGCTATAATCCTCCTTGGCATTTAGTGCACATGACTGAGCGATTATAACAGGTGTCATGTCATGTTTAAGACTGGATTATGGTGGCTTTAGCCTGCATGTGTATAGCAGGAAACACAAGTGTGCGTGAGGGTGTGAAATCACTGGGCGGCAGACTCATAAATGGTGTTTATTGTTTTAATTAGGGAGCGTGTGGAGTGACGTCTACTGTTTGGAGTTTTAACTTCCCACTCTTGATTCTGTGGGAGCTTGATAAGGGCTGTGAATTTGAGAAGAAAAATATAAAAAGGGAATAAAACTTTTTTAAGACTTCACTGGAACCATTCAGGGTAAAACAAATAAAGAAAGTAATCAGTTGTGCGTCATATTTCACTCCTTACAACGGTCTGCCCGTCTGCTCTCTGATTTCTATCTAGAATAATGTGAGGAGAGACACAGTACATTGTGTTGGTTGTCAGTCGTGGGTTGTGTGTGTGTGTGTGTGTGTGTGTGTGTGTGTGTGTGTGTGTGTGTGTGTGTGTGTGTGTGTGTGTGTGTGTGTGTCCTCAAAAGGCAAAGCAAAAGCTGTTTACTAACTAGGTCAAACTCTCTGGATGCAGCATTTCTGTAGCCTGTTACAGCATTACCACTTATGCACAGTTATAGCTCTGTAAATGAGCAAGTTTTGCCTTTTAGCATAACATGGATTTCATAGGATACAGTAAAGTCACACAGGTTAAAGGTTAAAGAACATTAGCTGCAAATTGACATGGGAACATTTACAGCAAGCAATTTTACTTATTATAAACAAATCTCATGAAAAGACCAAAAGCAACAATGCATTAGTCCGTCTGTTAATACTTTCTGACTCCCCCACCATGTGGCATTCTCCAAGTCCATATATTGCAATGGTAAAATGATTAAAACACATCACAAATGTATACTTTAAAAACTCAGTAATTTCCTCAAACAGCTGGACATTGTAGATTTTAGCAACTCAAATACTTGAGGTCACTAGGTCAGTCCACTTCTTGGGTCCAGAATGATTTTAGTAATCACCTGACTTTTCCTCTTGTGTCACCATGTGGTTCAAATTTGCCCTTTGGTCCAGATGACCAAATACTACCCAAAAATAATGACATTCCCATCACAACAGCGGTGCTTTGCGTTCAGTGCTAATCAGCAAATGTAACTGTTTCTGACTAATATGATGAATATGGTAAACATTATACCTGCATGTTAGCATTGTCATTACATTGGTGGATGCTGACATTAGCATTTAGCTCAAAGCACCTCCATGTCTCAATGCAGCCTCACAGTAACTAGCATAGCTGTGAAATTAGTCTTAAATGTAAATTTTTCTGCACAAGGTGGAAGTGGAAGTATGGCACATAGGGATGACGTGACCAACTGCTAGCAAGCTGTTCCACTAGCATAGGGTGACCAGACGTCCCCGATTTCCGGGGACAGTCCCCGTTTTGGGTGACCTGTCCCCGGTCAAAGCTGTCCCCGAAAATGTCCCCGATTTTGACACTGAATGGGGGAAAAATGCGCGCAGACTCAAACACCAGTTATTACGGTAGCCATTTAACGCATCGCCAGAGAAGACGTCGTATGACGTACAGACGTTATCAGGATGTACGACCAGACGCAGCAGCGTCAACAACAACAATCTAGAGGCGGCAAAAAGGAGAGAAAAGAAGATCAGCAGTCATAAATGGTATGTTGTGTATGTATTTATTTATTTTGTGTGAATTGGCAGTAGACTTGGCTGTGTGTGTGTGTGTGTGTGTGAGAAGTGATGTAACGTTAAAGTAAGTTGTTTATCTGAATTGAAGACCTAACGTAACGTTATAAAAGTCAGTGGACGTTAACATTATGACAATGTTTTCATATCTGTCATTAGTGACGCTGTAACGTTAACGTTAGCATGAGATTACCAGGTGATGACATTGTATGTGGCCCTGTTTTGGAAGAGGGGGAGGTAGAAGACTGCTTTGGTAACATATGATTTTCCTTTAGGCATAGGAACATGAGACTCTGTTAAAAATAATAAATTAATTAATAATAAATCAATGGTTGATAGTTGTGTGTGTTAGGCTAACTTCTGTATTTTGTGTCGGGCTGTGTGGGTAACTAATGACTGTAGTAGTTATAAATGCAGACCATCTGATTAGCTGATGCCCTGAGTCATGTATAATATTAATATACTCATATGTTTTGACTTGGTAATTATTATTAATTACATCGTGATGATATTTACTAGCTACTGGTATGGCAGCTGTCTTTGCACATTAACTTTGGAAGAGAGATGTTTTTTCTAAAGTATTCTACATTTGTGTTTTTTGACACTGCTGTGCACTACTGATACATGATATTTGTGGGTGCTGATATTTTGATTTATTAACCTGGTCCTTTTGTGTAATAAAAGCTGGTTAAAATACATGAAAAAGTACTTGTCACCATTTTTTTATTTCATAATGATAATATTTAATAATTTTTCACCACCGCATTGAAAATGTCCCCGATTTTCATTTCAGAAATCTGGTCACCTTTAGGGTTGGACGATGTCCAGGATTTGGACGATCAACGATCTTCAAAGCAAAACATTGTGATGGCCGATGGCATCGGTGGGGGCGGCGATCGATCTAATAAGCGGCAACACAGAGCTTTGCTCTCGCACGCGCTGCATTTATAATCACTGTACGGTTTTTATTAACCTAACTGTGTTAAACTAACAAATCCCACCGCACGGGGTGTGTTTGACCGGCGAAACAGTGTCACACTCAGCTCCGACACTCAATCTCTGTCTTTTTCACGTATTTATTTCTCTTCATTAGCTACTCCACACATGCTTTTCTTTTAGTACTTAAACAGTGATCGTGCCGTCAGCAGGTAATCAACTGAAAAATATAACATATAAACATAACTACGTTAATGGCACGGACATATTTATGATATTTAACACAAGTTACAATCACATTGTATATCAACTCACCAGCTCAACTTCACCGGTCAAAAACCGAGTCACAATAAGCATAACCACCAAAGAAGAAATACAAAGTGTACTGCTGCTGCTAAAGCGCGCTATGAACACCCAATGATATAAACAGTAGGAAACAATAACATGTTTGAATAATAGGAAAACTTCACACAGTCACACAATCACACACGCACTGTCACTCTAGTGCGCTCTTGCTCGTTCACTCCAGATTCCGGGAGAATACGTTTAATTTGCGGGCGTCATGAAGACGCTATCAATATGCGGGACACTGCTGCGCACGCAGGGGGGCACATCGCCGATGTGGTGTCCATCGGCGATGCCCGACAGCCATCGCCGATGGACGATGGCATCGTCCATCGGACCAACCCTAGTCACCTTACACTAGCATCAACTGACTGTGTGAGCCGTTAGCTATAATATTATATTGGATACACACCCTGACCATTTGCGGTTGTTGGTTTTATTATATGATATATCTTTGATATGACATTCTGATCAGGGATGGTTTTACAGACCCACACATTTTACTTTTTAAGGGAACATTTTGTTAACAGATGTGCTGACATTGTTAAGTAGCAACTTTAATGCTGAAAGGATCCTTAAATGTGGTTTTCAAAATCTGATCTGAAAACTAAACTTCTCCACTGTTAACGTTCTTTTACAGTACAACTAGCCAAGCTAGCAAGGCTACCAAAAGCTAACCTTCTGACGCCTTTGGCTGTCTTCACCAACACTCACTTTGCAGTCGGTTGTAGCCATCTCCCATAGCTCATAGGAATAAGTTACGTCAGACTGTGGCTACAAGGACAATACATTTTGGGTGGATCAGTTCATTAACCCACATTCATTGTTGGACTCATTGTGGTCACTTCCATATTTCACAAAAGTCTCTATTGTCCCTGGTCCACACTGAGCATGTAATGGTATAGGCCTAAAGGAAGTGAGTTTGCCTTGACGACACTCAAAAGTCACAGCAGCCATAATAGAAACAACATAAGTGATACTTACACGGCTGTGAAAAGTTTAGCTTGAGGGGTCGTATGGGGAAATGGTGAAATTCAGTGTGTTTGTTGAAGTTGTGTGATGTTTGGCTGCTTGTCATTTGGCCCTTAATGACACTGCTGTGCTAACATTCGCTGCACCTGTCATTTCTGTTTGCTGACGCTCTCTGACATTTGTCAGACATTTGTCATCTGAGGTCAAACATCACTTGTGTCATATGAGTGTCATTTGAAACATCAGTTCACATTAAGCAGTAGGTAAGACAGATGTAGATACCTCTCAGCAATGTATAAAAACAGCAGCCTGTATAAAAACATAACTTCAACACAACTTGAACCTGATTAATAAGGAACTATTTTATTGAGCATAGTTCTGATATGATAAAATGGACATGGTAAATGGGAAAAAAACTGGTGGTGAGACAGAGAAAGAGAGTAGTACACATGAATGCAGTATTGTCTCAGACCTTCAATTGGAATAAAATAACTCAAATTAAAGCTGAAAGAGAAAACAACACACATACAGACTTTAGATCAAAAAGAAAGGGGGGGGGGGGGGGGGGCAGAGGGGGCTGTTAGCTGTTAATCATAATCTCTCTGCGCTGGTGCTTTGCTGGCGTCAGAAGCAACTGATGTCACCTCCAAAGCTGTACCCAGCCCCTCCTTATCCGATGTGCCCAGAAAATCTGCATCACTGCTGGGCCTGATGAGCGCCTTGTATCTCCCAGTGGAAGGTGCCTCACTGTGTGCGTAAATGACTAATGACCTCGTGTTACAGGTATCTCTCAGCAGTCTTTGTTTTTTTTAGATTGACAGTAAACAGGTGCATTGTCTGATGCATTATAATCTCATGAACATATGCTGTAGTCCCAAAGTGCTCTACAGTCTATTGTGGACAAAGACTTGTGTCGTGCACAGTAATTAACAATGTAGCTCAAGAACAATGCACTGAGAAAGCTCCATTTGCAGGCAAACAGGAGACAATGCAGCACTAAGGCATGATGAATACTTTGAACAACAGATGGTACAACAATGTGTGTGTGTGTGTGTGTGTGTGTGTGTGTGTGTGTGTGTGTGTGTGTGTGTGTGTGTGTGTGTGTGTGTGTGTGTGTGTGTGTGCAGTAATATAGCACACTTCCTCTCTGCAGTGACACAATGCATCACACAAAACCACAAATGATACAATACATATACCTCAATCCAGTGTATCTCAGCGTGGGTGAGTGGGGGGATGGGAGTATAATAACTGTCAGACAGAAGAAGAGTCCCTCTAATGCTCTGGGAACGTGTGGTCCATTTTCTCCATGTGCAGCTCTGAGATAAGCACAGCAAGGAAGAGGAGGGAAGATATCCAACATACAGTTAGCCTTGCAGAGTGATGGAGGATAAAATCGCATTGCCATACTAGCATTGAGATAAGGTATATGTTTAACTCTAAAATAATATACTATATATGTATACTTTCTTCTAGGAAGTTACAAGACATATTTTATGGAGTCGTATAATTGACTATTGCAGTGACACATTATTTTTTGCTTGTTGGTTGTGTGGGCTCTGCACTCAAGCACATAAGATCAGCAACAAAAACAAAGGCTATTAGGTTTAATTTGTTTGTACATTGGGCATCAGGTGAAAAGATGGTAGAATTTGTTGATCTGATGTCTGCAGAGGTCTGCCCCACCTGTTGCAGACACTTCTCTTGTGATGCTCTGGTGGGTCTGTACTGGTGCCCTCTTCACTTTTGGCATGTTTTGAAAGATTTTTGCCTTAAGTTTAGTTTTCAAAGTCCTTGACTGCCAGTTTGCAATCCACATTTCATACTGGCACGAATATCAAAAGGAATATCAAGGACAGAACTAAAGCCATTTTGACCCAAAATCAAAAAAATGTGTGTCTTTGCCAAAAGTATTTATGTGGCTTGCAAGTTTTAGATTTATTCTGAAGTCAACAAATGTTGTAACAACAGGTCCCAAATATCTGTTTATCATATTTATGTGTAGTTGCTCAAGTTACACCCCAACTGCTTTTCAAAGACTTAAAACTTAATGTCCAAGAAATGTGTTTTTCTTCTTGTTCCTACAGTTGGATGTTTGCGCTTCACTGTGCAGAATGATGTAGGTGCAGAGTTTGACACTAGAAGAGGAAAAGATTCTCTGTGCTCACCTTAAATCTGAGTTAAAAGTTTTGTATCTAAGGATGATTTGTGACATCAAAACTAGTTTAGAGTCAATCGAGGACCAGTAAACAACAAGTGCACAAACACTGAGAATGGATTTTACACTGAAGAAGGAGACATTAAAAAATGGAAAATATTTGCATATTCATAGATCCAGAGTTTTTCACTGAGGGAGAAAAAGCCAATGTTATTTTAAGGGTATTAAAAATGATAACTTAAATGTTCAGACACAATTTTGCATTCTATAGAAAGGAGTTTTTAAATGTCCTAAAAAATGTGAGGACAGGATCTTTAACCAGTGTTTAAGCTTTTTTACAGTTAGTGAATTTTTTCCAATTATGACATACAACACTTTTAGTTTTGAGTGAACACTACTAGTATTACCCAACAACCCCAAATCCAAATGGGTAAAAACAAACAAACAAAAAATCACAGAAGCAACAAAACCTTATAGAATCTGTATTCTGTACACCAGTCAAGTCTGTAACAATTCACATACTGTTTTGGTACACGTAGTCAACACTATAAAGCACCTAAACTGTGAACAGAAAGCTTTTTTCTAGTAAGGTTTAGTAGCTTTGGATGAGGAGTGAACCAGAGAAATCTTCATGCTGTAAATCTGTCAGCCAGTCATGTCCAGCCCTACATACAAGGCCAGACCATCATCTGTGTTACATCACTGCTGGCCTCATGGCTTTCTTTTTTTCCAGAGCTGTTTTGTCCATTGCCTCATGCTGCCCCAACTCTTCATCCTCCAAATTTACAAATAGTATAAAAACCCTCTCATTCCAATCAGCACAACACTCATTTTCTTTCTCCATTTTAGGATAAGAACTCATCAATTACAGATTATGTTGCAAAATTGTAAAATTCACAGTAATGTATCACTAAAATGTGTACATTTGAGACAGACATGTTAATAGTTGGTCTACTATTAGTGTTAGTTTTAATAATAATGTCTAACCAGTTTAGAAATGGCATGGTTTGTTGCAAAAAGCTCTTCTCACATTACAGAGTACTGGTTTGGGTGACCTCTCACCCCAAGAGGAAACAGTCCACCAAACTGAAACACAGATATAGTGGCTGCTGAAATGGTTTAAACTTACTCTGACAGCACTGGTGTATGTAATGTGTGGATCATATAGTGTTTAAAAATGATGTAACTCAACGTCTCATCCACACATGGCATGACAGGAGTTTATAATGCTGGCATGAATGTCACTGGTTGGCCTGAGTCTGGGAAAAGATTTATACCAACAGGAAACTGTAGTCTTAGGGGAAGGATTTTTACCTTTGACCCAGATAAAGAAAGACAGGAAAAGGGAAATGTTTGGGATATGCAAGAGCTTGTTGCAGCACACGTTAAACACATTACTTTTTTCTACATCAGACCCTAAACGTTGACAGCTACATCTGTAGAGAGAGAATGAGTAAGAAGTGCATTTCTAAAATGTAACTACACATGCTTAACACAGAGGAATGACATCTAGTAGGATCTATCGGTGGGGGTTTTCATTACTGATAATAGGACAGCTTAAATTGTGGCCACATGGCTATGCACAAACATGATAAGTAACTAATAAGTGATATTTGCAGAGAACACAACCAATTTCCATAATTCATTTCCGTTTTGCACAAATCAATTTACCGTGGCCTAAGAAATGTTTTAAGTGAATGGGTCACTTATTTATTAATTATCATGTTTGTGCATAGCTATGTTGTCTTTGTCAAATGTTTTTGTCTGTATCCATTTCATACAAGTCTTTTAAGCTTATCTCTTGTGGAAGGTATGTGAATTATATCAGTAGCATGTGGTAATACATTTCCTTGATAAAAGGATATTTCATAAATATCTGTAATCCCCTAGAAATAAGATATTATCTGTGAAAAGTCAAAGTTAATCAGCTTGGGTCATGGCCTTAAAATATGCAAGTGGTTTTCCCCACCAAGCCCTCATGTGGAGTGGGTAAATATCTATTCTTTTTCCCCCATTGAAGTTCCATTGGAAGAATACAATAAAACATTGTCCACATGCAAAAATTGTATATGTTTTTAATTGTTTTTTTTAAACCATTAATATTAATATTATTATTTGTTGAACAGGTCTAATCCTGGAAAGCGACCACTTAAGGGGCAACCTTGATGCACTTTCCCTTAATACTAAAAGGATGTGAAAAATGGCCATGAATTCTGTCTCTTCCATGATTAATTAGGTCTAGAAATTGCACCCATCAAAAAATGGGCAATTGTGTATGTTAAGTTTTTTGTACATGTTTGTGTATTCATGCATTTGTGCAGCTGAGGAACCATTTACAGCCATTTTCAACTCAAGCCTAAAAATCAACCCTAGACCTAAACTAAATCATAACTTATCTTTGAAAGCCTTGTTCATGTCTGAAAGACATGAACTGGAAAACTACAGCCAATTCTATTTGTAGTAGTGTACTGCCCTGCTGGCCCGCACTCTGAATATTTATCTGAATTCTGAGTTTAACAAGTTTGGTCCATAGTACTGATAGTAGGTCATTTTTAATATTCATGGTATTGGAATTTGATAATGATTTCCCTAGCACTGCATTTATCTCAGACCAGAGATAAATGGCTTCTCTCAGAGTGTAAATAAACCCACTCATTGTTTTAACCACACCCTCAACCTAGTTCTGAAATATGGCATTGTAATTGAACATTTAATAGTCTTTCCACAGAATCCTCTTTTATCAGACCATTATGTAATATCTTTTGAATTCCTATTGCTGGACTACCCACCATTGGACAAGCATGTTGTCTCTAAATAACTCTTAGGTTAACTTTAAAAAAGTAGATAATAAAACAAAAGAGGTTAGTTCTATGGTATAATTCCCAAATCTGCAAATTAAAGCAAACATCCCAAAGACTTGAAAGGATATGGTAGTCTACCAAATTGGAAGAATCTCACCTAGTCTGACAACATAGTCTTTAGACTTTATGAGCTTCTTTAATGATAAAGTTCCAGCTATTAGGGACAAAATTCATCACCTCCTGCCACAGATAAACACAGATTTACCCCCAAACACAGGAATGTTAAAAATAGCTGTAAAACTGGCTATATATTCAGACTGTTTTTCTCCAATTGAACTCAATTGATCTCTTTATCTTAACCATCAACCTGTTTCTTAGACCTCATCCCAACTAGGCTGCTTAAGGAAGTTTCACTCTTTGTTCACTTAGTTACTAGATATGATCAATCTGTCTTTAGTAACAGGCTATGTACCATAGTCCTTTAAAGTAGCTGTAATTAAACCTTTTCTTAAAAGGCCTACTCCTGATTCAAGCATTTTAGTCAATTATAGACCGATATCTAACCTTCCCTTTCTCTCTTAGTTCCATCAGAAAGCAGTTACCAATCAGTTATTTGACTTTCTACATAACAATAATTTATTTGAGGATTTTCAGTCTGGTTTTAGAGCCCATCGTAGCACAGAGACAGCACTGGTGAAACCTCCTAACTGCATCAGACAATGGACTTCTCTCTGTACTTGTCTTGTTAGATCTTAGTGATGCATTTGACACCACTGACCATCATATCCTATTACAGAGACTGGGACACTTAATTGGTATTAAAAGAACTGCATTAAGCTGGTTTAAGTCCAATTTATCAGATCGATTTCAGTTTGTACATGTTAATGATAAATCGTTTAATAAATTGTATTTATTAATGAAGCCAGATGAAGCCAATCACCTAACTAAAAGTATGTCTTAAGGACATGAAGACCTAGATGACCTGCAATTTTCTTAACTTACACAAAACTGAAGTTATTGAACTAGGCTAACTTAAGCTACTCTGGATAGCATCACCCTGGCCTCCAGTGCCACTGTAAGGAATCACTGTAAGTCAATCTGAGTTGACTTAGATCAGGATATGTCCTTCAATTCCCACATAAAACAAATTTCAAGGGCTGCATTTTTTCACCTACATATCATTGCAAAATTCAGGCCCATCTTGTCTCAAAATGATGCAGAAAAACTAGTCCATGTATTTCATATTTCCAGGCTGGATTATTGAAATTTCTTATTATCAGGCTGCCATAACAATTCTCTAAAGACTCTCCTGCTGGTCCAGAATGCAGCTGCATGTGTGCTGACAAAACCAGGAAAAGAGATCCTATTTTCCCCATTTTGGCTTCTCTTCACTGGCTCCCTATAAAATCTAATATACAATTTAAAATCCTTCTCCTCACCTACAAAGCCCTTATAGGTCAGGCACCATCATTTCTTAAAGAGCTCATAGTACCCTATTACCCCACCAGAATACAGGCTTGCCTTGGACCAGCCCCTAGTCATGCTGCTGCTATAGGTCTAGATTACCAGGGGACTTCCCATGATTCACTGAGGTCTTCTCCCCTCCTCCCCCTCTCCATCTGTATGCATGTAATGTACCATTAATACATGTTGATAACTTGGCTTTTCGTCTCACATGCTTCTCACATGTGCTTTATCGTCTCTAATTGCTTATTATTACTTATTATTAGTCATATTTCTATTATTATTAGAGTTGTTATTCTTATTATTGTTGTTGCGCCCCCTCTCCTCAACCCAAGGCGGATGAACACTCACCAAGAGATCGCCTCTGCTTGAGGTTTCTTTCTTTTAAAGGGGAGTTTTTTCTTTGCCACTGTGGCCAAGTGCTTGCTCATGAAGGAATTTTGGATCCCTGTAAATTAAGGAGTGTGGTCTAGACCTGCTCTATGTGAAAAATTTCATGATATAACTTTTTGTAATTTGGTGCTATATAAATAAAATTGACTTGACTTGACATCTAAAATGCATTATTATTATTATTATTATTATCTTAAATTAAGGTCATATTCTGTCTTGAATATTATCAAACACACATGGTTTCATTAGGATTATTAAAGTGACTTATCGTTCTTACTGATTTTGTCAAATAGTAATTTTCTAGTGTAATTGGTCTACTAGAATTCTACTAGAATAGCAGTCAGCATAAATTTTCACTCAATAACTCTATGTAATTCACAGGAGTAACATCCTATAACAAGACCTGTATTATTCTAAAGAGTGTTTTTTTAATTTTAATTACAGCTAATCCTACAATTTTCAAAAACAGGTCCTTAAAATGTCATTTAACATGTGACAGGGTACAGACTAACTTTGATTATACAATGACAGCATGGTGACGAATGCATAAATACACAACAGATGATGAGGTACATTAAGAATACATTACTTTGAGATTGAGAAAGAGGTGTGTGTGTGTGTGTGTGTGTGTGTGTGTGTGTGTGTGTGTGTGTGTGTGTGTGTGTGTGTGTGTGTGTGTGTGTGTGTGTGTGTGTGTGTGTGTGAGCTCTCTCATTTCAATGCAAGCCCAACATCCATATCCCACCGGTCCTCCTGCTGTTTACTAAAGTGATACCTAACACCTTTGCGTCATTCCTCTTCTTTCTGTGTGGAGTTGACTCAGAAGCGTACTGTCAGACGTCAGCAAACAATCCTTTGTAGGCTAATCCTGTAACACTGGTGAAGAAATGTGTAAAGAGAGAACCGGGAAGACCACTTCTGTATGCATGACAAATGGGCTATGCTCCAGCACTCATTTGGCAAAAAGACACCCATACCACACACTCAGTCATTTAATTTGTCAAACAGTCTAATCTGGTCTTGTCAGATCAAAGGCAGAGCTTCCCTCACCTCAGCAGGGTGGTCAGTATCGATGTGGAGGCAGGACAAAGTGGACTGAAGTGTCTCAGTCTGTCTGATCTGAGCAAACAGACAGTAGTCAGGTGGGATATCGATTCAGGCTGATAAGCTATCAGCAGACATTCCTGCGTAGATGTGTAGTCAAGGTCAGCGACAGGGATCAAGACAAGAGCTGGCAGCAGGTCCACAAATTCACATCACAGTGACGCATTAAGAGACAGCACGATAGCTTATTAGCATGACTTGAGGCCTAACAGAACTGAATATGATTCACCCACAAAACAGAAAAAAGCTTCAGTGATTCAGCTATAAAGTCTTCTTTCATCTATATTACAACAACTCTTTTATTTTTTATTGTACTGACCTGACACCACCTCAGAGAGTCACAACTCTCAAGCAGCCATGATGAGCTAAAGTAAAGAAAAACTGCAGAAAGTGTTTGGATTTGATCTGTACTCAGGGACTCAAATGTGCTTCTGTGGTATTTGGTTCATGCTGCCAAAAAAAAACGAACTGATAAAATTGCCTGTTTGGTGTGGCTGGGATCACACTGTTTTAATAATAGAAGAGAAACTGTCAGCACAAAATGCACAGTCAGGAAACATTATTGTGCATGTTGTATTTTGACTGTCCTCAGTTTCACTCTGAATATGCCCCAAATCTGTTGTCCTTTGGGATTATAAATGAAGAGACAAAAAAATAAAGAAAACTGATAAAAGTTTATTACTTTCTAACTATTTTCTAGCTGAAATTAGAAACGTTATATGATGAGTGCAATGAGTCAATGCACAATAGACACAGTCTTCTCCTTACTGTATAGCCCTAAGGGATTCCTTCTTGACAATGAGGTTCTTTAAACATGAAATGAGATTACATTCACACAATTTTTATTTTGGGCTCATATAGATCTAACAAATTTTACTGTCCTTTAATAAAAACACATATGAGACACATTACTTTTAGCTATTATGATTCACGCACATTTGTTTTACAAGTGATTTCTTTCTTTCTTTTTCTAACTTCACTGGTGACAGCTTCAGCTATTTGTGGTAGCTTTATAATTTAAAGCTCATATTGAGTTATTTCAACATTGTTTTTAAGTGCCCCGAGCAAAACAGATGATGCAGACAGCATAGACCTACATACAGGGGCACATAAACATAAAAGGGCTGCTTGCAAAAGAGCAGCCAGCTGACAGTTGCATCAGTACACAACATAGATTTGGTTAGGTTTTATTATGTCATGAATTATTATACACATAACAACAATCTATTCGCTAAACTATTCTGTGCAATGTTGCACACGGCTGAAAACTATGCCAGGATAAACTGGTCCACTCCAGAGAGGTCTATCAATGGGAGAAATAAGTAAAATACATGCAAAATATACACCAAACATCAAAACATCAATGCTTTTGTAGCAAAATGCAAAATGAATGAATAGCTTTAAGGAACTGGAACATATGAAAACACAACATATTTGCATTGATGTCCTTCCTTGATGACGTCAATGACAGCACCACAGGCTGCTGTGCCTTTGCTACATCACAGACTCAAATAAAGATTGTTAAAGTTGTGATGTGAAACCACCATGTGCCACCAGAACAGCTTCAATGCATCTTGTTATTGATTCAGTCTCTGAACTCTACTGGAGGGATGAACACTATTCTTCCCAAAGATATTTCCTCGTTAGGTGTTTTGATGATGGTGGTGGAGAGCATTGTCCAACACATCGTTCCAAAATCTCCCATAAGTGTTCAATTGGGTTGAGATCTGGTGACTGTGAAGCCCATGGCATATGATTTTATATTCATTCTCATCAAACCATTCAGTGACCTCTCGTGCCCTTTGGATGAAGGCATTATCATCCTGGAGGACACTACTCCCATCAGGATAGAAATGTTTCATCATAGGATTAAGGTGATCAGTCAGAAAAATGTTGTGTGGATTTGCAGTGACTCTTCCCTCTAAGTGGACCCAAACCATACCAGCAAATTGCCCCCCACAGCATAGCAGAGCCACTGGATAGTCTCACTGTAGGGGTCAAGCATTTAGACATATACCAGTTTTTCCTTTGTCACACATCTGTATGTTGGAGGGATCCCAATATTTGCGTCTCGGTATCTTTTGCTGAAGATGGACTTAAGCATTTTAGTATGGTAACAATACTATTCAATAAAAATAGCTTATACCGGGATTTTTGAACACAATGTTAGTGGACAGTGTATCTGCAGTGATGAGGAAAACATGATGCTCTTCAAATGTTCCTTAAAGCGTGTGTGTGTGTTACGCACACAATGATAAGGAAAGTACAGTACAAAAAGGAGTGGTGCATTTTTTTGGATGCTCCTCCTGTTCCTCAAAACATTTCTGCTTATTGTTGTGTTGTCTTGAATCAGTTCCCAAATCCATAAATACTGACCTTGTTGAAGAGAGGTGAACGAGGTGACTTCATAAGTGCCTCCCAGAGCACACTAAGTTGGGCATTGGAGTGGATATCAGGATGACGCATCTCACAGAGGTTCATTAACATGCTTTTCATTCCACAGCTTTTCTCTCAACAGAAAACAGCTCCAGAGATCGCGCAGTGTGTGACCCTTCACGGTATGAACGAAATAGATGGATGAGTGGAGCTCTAGAGTAACAAAATGGGATAACAAGAGCCTACTAGGCTTTTATTAAGAAGAGTGAAACTGTCTCTGCATATATGAGAAGATATTACTTCTACTAAACCTCATTTGTTTTCTGTCTGTTTTCCTCAACTATGTAGTATAGGAATTCAGCACACTGATGCTAAATGAAACCAGGTAAACAATCTAAGACTGCTCCTGGTCTGACGTAAATTGATATGGATATGTATTGAACCATGATTGGCTTCTTATGGCTCATGTTTAAGAGGAACATCTATACTACAGCATGACTAACTGTAGTAAAACTCTCCCTCCAGTGTACATAAATAATACTTCACCACAAAAACAGTCATGGCTGATAACATGGTTTGTCATAGATAACTAACTGTATGTATAGTGTTATGACTTTTCATACAAAAAGAAAACCTCATGTAAAGAAAACATATAAATGAAAAGAGACAGAAAGAAACGCAAATATTCTTCTATTACCGCGTGTGTGTCATATCGTCTCTGGTCACACTTCTTGTTGTATACTCCCATCTTGTGGTAAAGAAAAGACATAGAACATATTGTTTGCTTAATAAGTCAACATTTCAGTGGCCTATTTTACGTATTTCCACTGTGAGACATCAGCTAATCATTAATATTCTTTTTGAGTTTTATTAATCTGCATTTCACTCTAAATGGATTATGGGCTCCAGATGATATCAGCTTAAAATTCTGAGATATTGAAATTCTAGATACTAATTTTAAAATTTTAATTTGATCAGTTCTACGTTTGAATTTTTCATATTTTAAAACATTTTTTTAAACCAGAGCTTTAAGACTTAATTAAGAATAAAATAGCAGGCACAGAAGAGTAAAAAGATATACATTTATTTATTTATTTATTTTTATTTTTTTTACAGCAGGGAGGATTAGAAACATATCATTTTTTTTTAACATAATTTGAATGTTTTTCAGCCTGCTCAAAGTCCACTCAAAAAAAAACACACTGTAAAATCCAAACAAACATGTAAGCATGTTTAATAAATAATAGTAAATATATGATATGGACTACTGCCATCCACATCATATTTCATATTATATCCTTTCATATTGTATCTGTTGAACAAGGGATATCTTTGTGGCCACCAACAGTGCTTCCAATGTACAGTGCATAAGGGTATCAGTACTGTTTTAAGACCGACTTAAAAACATTTCAACCAATCTTTCAAAAGACCTTTATCATGTCAGCTGATGTTATGTTTCAGTGATGCAAATTGCCAAACAAAATTTCAATTAAATAAGCTCAAGCAAGTTAACACAATGGACCTTAGAACCTTAGAAGGCCCCTGGACATCTGGAGTGCTTGCCTTTTTTTCAACTTTGTTGGTATATAATTAATAATGTACAAAGAAAACAAGAACAAAGTATAACACAAATACAGAAAACAATCTCAAAAAACAAACAGCCCAACAATTCCATTTAAGGACATACAATAATCATAAAATTAAAGGGGCAGTACCAGAAACATATAATCATTATAATATTTGTTTAAAAAAAGGGAAAAAAAGAAATGAGAGAGAACTGAAGAAAGAAAAGTAAATAAATAAATAGAGGCACATTTGTTGATCTTTGTATGGCTTAAAGAATGCAGAAAACTTCTCATTTCTGCAAGTACAAGCAGTAAACTCAGTGTAGGACTCTTTTTTTTGCCCTTCAACTTATTTATTAATGTACTGAACATGGAAAAATCCAAGTATCCAAACACAAAGTAAAGAACATGTACATCCTTTTAAATACTCAACAAAAGATATTCTATTCCAAAAATGCTGTGAACCAAGTCAGACTATACAACTTCAAATAAATAATCATTCTCACATTAAGAATTGAGATAAGAGGGGTGGGAGGGAACATGTTTTCATGCCGGACCATCAGCACAATTTGTCAAGACCAAATCATCATGAGACAGTGTAGTACTCTGGTGATCAAGCTTTATATATGGTGACGTCAGTGACTTGTCTACCAGCTTGTTTTTGAAGTTCTTCTGCCCCCTGGAGGAAGAAAGTTATTAGAGCATGTTGCATTTACCAATTCAATTATGACTTTTGTTATCATCTTTTCCTATGTATTTATTTTATTGCTTTTTGTAATTATGAGAAAACTAATCCTTAATTACCAAACCAGGATCTATTTTTCTTGTAATGAAATCCTGATCTGATTATTATGAGAAATAGTCAAGGTGGTTATCAGCCATCACTATTGTAGAGGATAGATGATTGATACCTGATTTATTTCGCTTTTATGTACTTCTTGGTTTGAGACACTGTGAGACATTAATATCAAAGACAAGTGGAGGATTTTATTTATCTATTTATGCCTTATTGAGCAAAACTTACAGCAAGGCAAGTCAAACCTGGCATTGAAAAATCCTGGGTATGCGTCTAAGTAATAAGATAAAGCAAAGATCAAACATAAAATAAAACTATCATTAAAAAAAGAATGAATAAAATAAAAGAAGAAATTAATCAAAACATTAATTATAAATAATAAAACATAAATAATATAATAAATAAAATGAAAATATAAATTAACAATTTAAATTAAAGGTTTGTACATTCAGGGTCTATTCATTTTTTACAATTTTACGCAGTTCAGGAGTAATTTTGCAGATTATAAACTCACACTTCATGGATTTATAATACAACTGAAATTGATTATAATAAGCATTAAAAGTGGATGGGGTTTTCATAAGGCTGGCTTGTTGTATATAATACTTTGCCATTATGAGAATCGTGTTAATCTGCCAATTTTTGAGTCTCTCTTTCTTAGCCAGTCCATACATCTACCTGTGAGTTAAACAGATGCATTCCTGTGATTGAACCATTCTCCCATTTGTTTCTTAATAGTTGGGAGTGACAGCAATAAAATATGCTCTGTGGTTTCATTATAATGACATAAGAGTGAAAATACAATTAGCAAAACTATTGTATGTGGCATATAAGTAAGTAGCCCAATCAGGAATGTAGTAAATTAGCTGAAGTTCCTAACAGGGTGACAGAATCTGATGGTATAATACGCTTTAAACATCTGCAGGTCACATAATGTACCTTGTAATGCTTCAGAGATATTTTTATTTTTAATTATGACAAAAAGGCAATCAGGCCTGCATCCATTACATGACATACATGGCATCAAAATAGACAAATAAAGTATACACATATGAAGGCACAATATATTAATATGGTAAAATAGTAAAAACATACTAAGAAAATGTTCAGCCTATGTACAAACTTAATAGTCACCGTACACTTCATTAGGTACACCTGTGTAAAAATTGATCCCTGCCCTTAATTTGATTCTGAAAGAGTTTTTTCTGCCTCAAAATGACTTCATATTACTGTGGTAAGTGATATGAAGTCATTTTGAGGCAGAAAAACTCTTTCAGAATCAAATTAAGGGCAGGGATCAATTTTTGGCAAGTAAAAAAATGCTATTTATGCCATGCATTGGCCCTTTACAAGATTTCCAGAGGGTACAGAGTACTGGTTAAGGTATAATCAGGTAAATATAACTCTGAAGAGTTACATGAAGACATATCGTGGCAGAAAAACCCTTTCAGTATCAGATCTGGAGCGGGAATCAATTTTTGGCAAGTAAAAAAATGCATTTTATGCGTAGCATTGGCCCTTTACACCATTTCCAGAGGGTACAGAGTACAGGTTAATCTATAATGAGCTAAATATTGCTCTGTTGAGTAATAGGAAGTAATTTTGAGCAAGAAAACACTTTTCAGTATCAAATAAATGGCCGTAATCAATTTTTGGCAGGTGGAAAAGCCCATTTTGTGTTGTAATGGTCCTTTAAAAGAATTCCAAGCTGTCCTGTGAGTTCAGATCTTTATATTATGAAGCTTATGAATGAGATCAAGTCATATTTAGGCAGAAATAACCATTCAGTAACTGTATGTGGCCTACAATCAATTTTTGGCAGGTGAAAATGCCTTATTTTGTGTTGTAATGGTCCTTTAAAAGAGTTCCAAACTGTCCTGTGAGCTCTAGTGTTTATATTATGAAGCTCAAGAATGAGATCAAGTCCTATTTAGGCAGAAATAACCATTCAGTAAATGCATTGGGCCTCCAATCAATTTTTGGCAGGTGAAAACTGTTTGTTATTTTAATAGTAGGCATAAACAATAATATTAGATATACAAAACACATCCAAACATGGGAAGCAAATACTACGTAGGGCCCAGATCAGATAAAAACAATGCAGAGTCACGAGGATCATTGCAAAAGTGATCATTTCTTTATTGAAAACACACCCATAAATCAGACATGTCTATCACGTAATTGCCATGCCTTATTTCGCTACAAACTACACTTCTTTTGACCACAGTTGTGATAATGTGTGATAATTGTTTGTATATGCATATTATGACCGTTTAATCAAAAGGAAATTAGACGTTTTATAGCGCTACCGCTCAACAAATCAGCCGTGGGAGCACGCACAGCAGTCCGTTGAGCGGTAGCGCTAAAACGGTCATAATATGCATTTACATACAACTGTATGTAAATCAACTGTAATTATAAATTAGACTATAATGAATGTGATTTATGGGTGTGTTTTCAGTAAAGAAATTATCACTTTTGCAATGATCCTCGTGACTCTGCGTTGTTTTTTATCTGATCTGGGCCCTACGTAGTATTTGATTCCCATGTTGGGATGTGTTTTATATCTAATATTATTGTTTATGCCTACTATTTGGAGACAAGACTATAAAAGACATGATTTATGGGAGGGTTACATACGCCTATAAAATAACGAACAGTTTTCACCTGCCAAAAATTGATTAAAGGCCAAATACAGTTACTGAAAGCTGACTTCTGCCTAAATATGACTTGATCTCATTCATAAGCTTCATAATATAAACACTAGAGCTCACAGGACAGTTTGGAACTCTTTTAAAGGACCATTATAACACAAAATAAGGCATTTTCACCTGCCAAAAATTGATTGGAGGCCAAATACAGTTACTGAAAGGTTATTTCTGCCTAAATATGACTTTATCTCATTCTTGAGTCCTGCTCACATAACCACGCCCCCAGTCCGCTGACGTAATCGGGTCTTGCTTTAGACCAGCAAAGACTTGGTGCTCGCTCTGGCTCCCGTTCTGAGGCTCGGGCCTTGAGCTTTGGCGGTAGAAAAGCAAAGAGCAGGTGCTTAGTCAAGCTCTAGCTCCCAGCAAGCTCTAGCTCCAGCTCAGTGGAAAAGGGGTATAAGAAATAGGCCCTGGGTCTCAGTGATCTGGGCTTAGCCCTGGATCTTGTCAACACCTAAATCCGCCCCTGATTTTACCTCAAACCAAACCCTAACCAAGTCATTTTGTGCTTAAATCTAACCTGTGCTTAAGATAAAACTTTATTGATCCCACAGTGGGGAAAATTCATTGCTACCGCAGCTCAAAAAGATAGTGATATGAGAAAAAAAACAAATGTATACAACAATAAAATTAAAAACTAAATAAAAAGGACCTTAAAGTGCAATTATAACATATACATACAATAATAAAATCAAAAATGTATGCATAATGTTTGTCACATCATTATTTTATGAACACAGAAGTGCTTCAAATTAAGCGGGAAAAGCTAGTTCCTCGGGTGTAGGGTTACCTGATCCAGACCGACCGGGAGATCCAGTCCGCAGTTTGCGGCTCTCTTTGCGTTTCTCAAGTTTCACTCCTGCGCGTTAGTGTTGTCAGGCAGAAAGACACCGCAGCTAGAGCGGCGTGTGTCCTCACAGACAATAGATCGTCAATGCGCTGCCTGCTCTACAGTAGTTAGTTTAGAATTTATCTTTTTTTTTATCCATCCTTTTACAATGTCTGTGGGAATCGAGTCTGGGTTCTCCAGTGAAGAGGTGCTGAACTCCCGCTTCCCGCTGCACCGGGCGTGCAGGGATGGCGACGTCGGTGCCTTGTGCTCCCTCCTTCAGTGCACCTCCAACCCGGCTGACTTGACTGTGGAGGACACCTTCTACGGATGGACGCCCGTACATTGGGCCGCTCATTTCGGAAAGGTCGGTCTCTAAACTGAATGTGTGATGGACCAGGATTGTCTTTATGAATATATTTTTATTTTGCTGAAAACTAAGAGGAATGACGCCCCTCGCCATGAAGCTCGTCTCGGCCATTTCCTGATGTTTGGTAGCGTTAGAGAGCTGATGGGAATTAAAAAAGCAGCCATGACGGACAATGGACCATTATCGTTCAGTTCATACAGTTCACTCGATAATTCCCCCTCATTCTTACTTGTGAACATTAAACATATTTGAGGTGGGTTATATGTTGGAGGGAGGTTTTGTTTGTAAATACTTGTCGTTGAGCGGGAACAACAATAACAACATTAATGGCCAACCGACGAAAAGACAGACATTTTTGAAACGTTGAAACGGCAGCTAACGTTAAATTAAACATTATTAACTCACTAACGTGTATATAAACTTATTAAATCTAGTGATATCTGACCTAAAAAAATACCTACTCATAATTTTTTTTGTAAACTTCCTCAGGATATAAAGACACCATTTTCTCATTCACTTGAATGGAAAAGTCTAACTTATACATTGAAAACGTATGGTTGCAATTAATGCAGCTTTAAAGTCAACTTGTAGCGTTAATGATTGTACATTCACCTGCTTATAAACACACACACACACGGCTAAGATTTGTTCTTCTTAACTACACTTTGGGAAGGGCAGGCCTGCAGTTTGCACAGAAATTGGATGCATGCCCAAAGTAAGAGCTATTAAGAGTCAGACTGAGTCAGTCCACACAGCAGTGTTGCATGTTGGCCTCTAACCTGCTACTGTAAATTGCATTTGTAATTTGTTTATTTCAAAGTAGCATGCGCCCAACCTGCACAGGCTGACACTACAAAACAAACAAGAGCAATAACATAATGAGAGCTAAAGAATTAATGCATGTCAATCGATGCAAACCATATATGAAAACAATCCAGCTCTGTAAACATTACAGCTATAAAACATAACGTAGTTAAATCTGAGGCTCAGACTTTCATCAGACAGAAAAACAAATCAGGACATCTTGAGACATTTGAAGGAGATGCCTGTATCTAAGATTGTGATGTAATGGACTATAGAATGATAAGTGCTGCTGTTCTACACCTGTTCATACCTGCCCAGGGTTGTCTACGAGAGCAATGAATGAATGAATGAATAACTGCACATGCCTTAATCTCGCCATGCCCTTGTCTCTCCGCAGCTGGAGTGTGTGATGCGTCTGGTTCAGGTGGGCTGTGGTGTGAACACTGTGACCTCCAGGTTTGCACAGACGCCCACTCACATTGCTGCATTTGGAGGCCACCCTGAGTGCTTGTTGTGGCTCCTCCAAGCTGGTGCAGATATTAACAGACAGGTGTGATATCAGATGCACACTCAGCACATGCATGCACACTGTACACCATGAGAATGAAACAGTTCAGTTTAGTACTTTGGAAATTGCCCAACTTGAAAAGTAAGTTTAAAAGAATTTGCCTTGTTGATGTTTCACGCAGAACCGCATGTAAACATCGATCTTTCACAAAGTACACACTGACAATGGCACAAGGAGACCAGTATTTGACAAAGGGACAGTGTAAGAGAATTTTTAAAAATCACTTTTGCATAAAAACAAATCATAATTTTAATGAACAGACATTAAAATGTGTGAGTAAAAAGAGCAGAACAGGGTGAGAGGTTGAGCTCAGACTGATCCCATTAAGGAGGATCATTCTAACTTGAGGTCACGATCCTTGTAATGTACCACCGCCACATACTTGACCTACTTTCAGATTATGTATATCTTATCACATTTTCTGAGAGTGAAGTTGCTGTTAGACTGTTGTGTGTTTTGATCCTTAGATGTTTTTTCCCCTTCATGTGTTTTCATGAACAGATACAGGCACTGAGGCTGTATTTTATGCTCGGCTGCACTGCTTAGATAATTCAGATTAGTAGGTCATGATGACATAACATGCTGTCGTCATCATGAAACACTTTATTTCTAATAAGTGGCAATGCATTTACTCAGCATACAAACAAACATACAAACAATTTTAGATTCATGAACTTGGATTAATTATAATCCAACCATGTTGTTGTACAGTAGAGAAGCTCAGGTAGTTTGAAGCAGCCTTTGTGGTGTATGTTTCCTCTTATTTTTGTCTCACTTCCATCTGTATTCTCAGTCATGTGTTACTGTAAATGTGTGCAGGCGGGTTGAAGTCTGGGTGAAAAGTTCAGGCCCTGCAGAGTTACGCCCTATTCTCATTCCTGTAGTCTGTTGGCTAACCTTGGAAATATAGAAACAGAGTAGATAGGGAGGGAGTATTTGATCAAAACATTATTCACATTTGGTATCTGAAACTGCTGACTGTTGAGGTTCATACAGCTGTTTCTGTGCACAGTGCAGTCGTGTTTTTCTGTGTGTAACTGCAGTCTTTTGTCATCTCTCAGGACTATGTGGGCGAGACGCCCATCCACAAAGCTGCTCGTGCGGGCAGTCTGGAGTGCATCAACGCTCTCTTGATTCAGGGAGCAAAAGCTGAGTAAGTCCTGTGATCACTCCTGTGTCCTCATTTCTCTTCTTCTGTTCTATCCAACATCTCAGTTACACCTTTACGAGGGATCGCCACCAAACTCAAATCAGAGCAGTGACGAAATTTATACATGAGATTCATATGCTGTTTTCACAAACATGCAGACAAATAAGTCTGAAGATCTGCAGATGAAATCAAGGTTTGAACATGCAAATGTAAGAATTTGTATGGAAGTTGTAACATGACATGTTTTGATAGTATGGCTGTCCTACACATACCTAGCCATTAATAAGCTGCTCTATTTGCTGGTAAATGTACACATAATCACTTTAGGCTGTATACTCACCACCTCTGTAATCAGTGCTGGTTGTATTGGTAAAATTAGTTTTAATAGAACAGACTAAGAGGAGAATTAGTCTTTTAAAGATCCAGACAATAAATAAAACAGCACGTTGGGTCTGCTGTTGTGTTGTCATAATTATATGGCTGAGAATTGTATTTTTTTTTTTACATTTTCACCTTCTAGCATCTCTTAAGTAATGGTGGAGATGCAGTTATTAAATAACAAGGAGGTTTTAATGAAAGCCGATTTTTAGCCACCATGCGGCAGTTTCCGTTGCAGACTGCTAAAGTATTGTTACAGTATTGTTACAGTATCAACAGCCAATAGGCTCCCTGTACAGTTTTATTTAAGAAGTTGAATATTAATAGATTTGGTGGCGCTCCTTTGAAAATGTGACACATTTTGTTAATCCTTGAAATTGTTGTTTGTCATTGCAACAATTTTCATTAAGTTGTCCTCTGTGTGTAATAATATAAGCTAAAACATATTGGGTCCATAGAGACGGATTTTATGGCTACCTGTCTTCTACATTCAGATAACGCTTGTATTATGTGAGTCATTCCAGCTACATGTTAATAAAAGTAGATGATTAACTCGGCACAATTCCCTTGATGTTGAATAGCAGCTTGGTAAATCCAGCACAATTATTACACAGACACCAGGACAACTTAATGTAAAGGTTGATAAACTGTTCTTAGCCTAGAAAGCCATATTGCATGATCTTTGTTAAATCTAGAGTGTGGTTTTCTTTAACATTTGTTTTGGTTAGTGTCTTATATACACAGTTTGACTGGATGACTAAATGCACATTGCCTTTTTTTCTGAAGCTGTTTTACTGCAAGTATAAAAAGGCTGCAGCTCTGTTGCATAGAATGAAAATGCATAGATCATACATAAATTGATTGCAACCTCCAAGATCAGTTCTCCTTGTTTTGACTAGACTATTTTGACTGCTACCTTTACTACCTTAAAAAAAAAAAATAGAACGGGTTCCATTTGACCTAAATAATACAAAGAATTGTCTTGTTATAAGATGAAAAATGATTTATTGTAGGATAATAAATATTATGTTACAAATGTAACCGGCCCAGGCCACCCTGTTTCCTGCTGATATTTTAGGAAGTGAATAAATAATCTGTGTCGGTTGTGATTCTCAGCCACACCTTTATAATTGGCAGATGCCTTTGTGCTTTTTGTACTTTCTGTTTCTGTTGGTGCACCAGAAGCATGAACAAAGACATGAGAGACAGAAGCCATCTTTTCTGTTTCTTAAATATAGATCCAAGAACTGAAGAGAGATAAAAACATAGTTATTATTTTTCTTAAAAGTCATGTAAGTAGGTCAACTCAAAGATCTCAGCACTTCATTTATCTGCTGCCAGAATCATCTTCCTTATTACCATAATTAAACATGGTTTCAAAAATCAGTTTCATGTTTGGTTTGGCCAAAGTAAAAAGTGTTACAGTGCAGAAATACTGAGATGGATTCACCACTTTTCCCATCTTATCTTAACTACTATATATATATTAACTTGCAGTTTCATACTTGCAACAAGCTGTATGCCTGTTCTGATACCATTGATGTCCAGAGACCCCAAACAACCAGGGAGTTTATAGATGTACGGTAGCTTCTATATTTATCCATCCTGCCACGATTTGATCTAGCAAATGTTAGCTTGCCAAATGATGTCATTGACCAAAGTTAAAGTCAGACATACCGTACTAAAAATATTGGCTGTGAGTTCTCTTTTCTTAGTCACTTGATAGACTGAGGAGAAAAAGCATTTGTATTGAAACCATTAGATTTGTTCACTTGACTTTAATAAACATTTCTGACTGGACCACCAGTTTCTCCTGGTTTCTACAAGTAATGCAAACAACATTAGCATTACCATGTTAAGGGTTGTAAAAAAGCAAATGTATAATATCGTTTAGTTGTTTTGTTTTTTTATTAGACTACATATCCACAAGTGACAAAAATATAATAATTTAAAAAATCTGTATCTTTTATGCACTGTTATAGTTTGATTCTGAAAGATGAGCCATATTGATTTTTAATAGTTAGACTGCAATCCAAGGTGATTGGATTTTTATTGCAAGTGGAACCGTTTTTTTTCTATGGCATATGAAACCCCTGGTTGTTTTGGCTGTTTCAGGAAATTAAATTCAATGCCTTTGTGCAGACATGTTTAAACAACGCTTCATTTCTTATTAAGGTCATGTTATGTGCATTTGGTTATCAGCTGATGAGTAATATGAATAAGTGATGAAAATGATATGTTGATTTTTTTTTCCCCCCTGCAGATCACATATATTGTGTTTAGTCTAGTTTATTATTAAGTTATTTCTTTTTCAGTCATGACCCAGAAAGGTAATGGAGCACAACTGGGAGGGAAACTAAGGCACACGAGGTGGGAATGAGGCTCATGACAAAATAACTTTCTAACTAATTTCACAATTAAGTTGGTGTCTGTTACCAAAAACGTTTTTTTCACTAGTGTGTTCTTATTGATAAGATAAATAAAATGTTGACTTAAAAAGAGAAACAATTAATTCATAATATTAATAAATAAATATGCCCCAAAGCATGTTTATGAGTCTATAAATCAACTACACACCTAACCCATCAAATGGATCTGATACATTTAGATATGTTAAGAAAAAACTATTTATTGTTTTGAATTGTATTCTAAATGAATATATTTAGGGCTGCTCGCCTGAACAGAGATTTTCTTAGTCGACTAATAGTTCAGGTTGAAACTAGTTAGACTAAGTTCAAGCCATTAGTGGACGAGTCGTCACACGTTTATGATATGAATTTAATTGTCGAAATATATAGTTTTTGGTGCATCAGAAAATGGTTTGAGTTTCAGGTCTGAATGTTGTGAGTAGCATTATTAACACTGTGCTACATTACAGACAAATACAAAACTGCAATAATGAGCCTTTTAAGATGCATTTTACAAGGCACACATGAAGCGAGACACCTGTTACCAACAATGACTGCAACCAACAAGGAGACGGAGTTATCTTTTCAATCCCATCGGTCAGTTAGTTCTGTTAAATCCTCCTATCTCACATTTTAGGCAGTTTTCTGGCGGGATAGTGCCATTGGTTGGTAACTTAATTGGTTGGTCCAGCTGTGTATTGACACTCATCTCAAGTTCAAACCCTCTAGCATTTTTATACACAGTTTGGCCATTTACTCAGTTTTGATCTAATTTTAAGCAGATCCCAAATGGAGTTTGAGGTTTCTTTGTTTAAAAAAAAAAATGTATTTCCTGTAACTAACCAAGCAATGAAAACTTGGTCGACTAAGACTCTTCTCATTCAATGGTTAGGTCAACTGTTAGGGGTCAGCCCTAAAAATATCCAGTGAATCAATCTAATTTTGATTATTCATAATTTATTGCTAGCATCACATAACACTGTTATGTGGCTTCTTTAGTTTTGATATATTAAAAACATCTATGGAACATAATTTCATGAAAATTACAAGTACATTATTTTGCTTACATGCTTTTGTTAAAAAGAAATTGATTAAATTAATATCAGTTTACAAATTGTTTTACTCAAATCATCATAAACATAAATTCAGGTTCAAGTATAATTTAAGGTAATCAGGTATGAGCTATGATTTTTAACAGCTCCTGACAAATCAAAAATGTTATTGCAGTACCACAGCATTTAAAATTGACCAAATATGTATATGACAAAGTTTTTACTGTCAAAATTTTAGAAAAATGTAAACCCTCACAGGATGTACTCATTTAGTTTGATGCAGAACTAAATAAATGTCATACGGAATGCAAGCCTTTACCTTCTCTGTTGATTAGGTGGTATATTGGACATGTTGTCCTTCATGCTTGATAATTATTACAAAATTCAATTCAGCTACATGAATATTTTGCATTTATAGATTTTTTTTTCCTTCTCCGTCATTCTAGGATGAGTCTTTTCTTGATTCCAGGTTCCTTGATTCCTGCATCAGATTTCCATGAGTTTCCTTTTTCACGAAACATTTAACAGCCACTCGCTTGCCTTCAATGTATTTCAAGACTTTTGTCATTTAGCTGGACCCTGGACCTTTTGTGGTGGTTTCTTTCAGTTCATCTTTGAAGACGGCTTTAAGCTTCCAACTGTTACACATCTAAGACGTTCGTCTGCACCGCCGTCCACAGTGAAACTCACTCACTGCACTGTAGTAACTGAGTTAACTCATAGTATCTAACTAAGTTACAGAGGTGCTAACACTCAATGACAAACACACTTTCACTGGAATGTGTTTTGGCCAGCATTGATGGCTACCTTCCAGTGTATTAACTGGAGTACACTTGCACAGCCAAATACAGTATGAGACAGTTATATCAACATTAGTGATCATTATTGCAAATTAGAATCAATACCTTTTAGAATATATAACTTCTAAAAACAATATCTCTGTGGCCTGACGGACACTGGATATTTGAGGCAGATAATGATATTTATCAAAAATGTCATTTTTTAAATAAATAGAAACAAATAACAGATCCCTTTTTATATATTTTTAAATATAATTGTAAGATATATTGACTGATATATCGGCTTGGCCGTTTATCAGTCTGCCTCTAAATACTACCATCATACTTACTACTTCATAGACGGTGGATTTACTGCATGACCTGCCACCTGAGATTTTCTTCATATAGATTGCTCTTGGACACACCTCAAAGACTCACGCTGATGGCAAGACGACGTGTGCCTACATGCTTGAAATAACTAGCAGTCAGTAGTAAGAATTGATAAATTGCCTCATTACATGCTTGAAATATCCTTTGAGAACACTTTGCCGCAGGGACTGAAGTGTTCTCATTTCCTGCTTTTCCTTGCACTCGCCTCATCATCCTTTTGCTTGTGGAAGAAAAAAAGAAGAGGTGGAGGTGAACAGTAAGGAAGAAAACTGCACTGAACGGATAAGTCTGGGATTCATTAGGCGGACAAATCTTGGATTCATTAGGCGAAACAGCAAGTCGGAGAGCTCTCACTCACCATCTGAATCTACCAATGATTCAGCATGCTCAATTGCGCTAACAGCTGCTGATAACAGCTGGCAATGTTTACAGACACACCACAAAAACTACAGACCACTTTCGTCCAAAGACGACTGATAATGGCTCAACACCACCTGAGGGTTGACTGTGGGTTTGTCAAATGTCGCCCAACAGCTCCTATCTGTTGTTTGAAATGTTTCATAGTCCAGAAGCATTTCACAGGATTTCTTTTGCTTTCTTCTTACACTTTTACGTAGAGTCTTGTACTGAACTACGTCTCTGAACGACAGAAGATGGAAGCATTCACATCCTCGTGTGATGTTTATTTTTGTCTAATTACATAGTGAGAGGAGCTTTCTAAATAGTCTTTACTTGATATGACTGGAACAATCTTGTGGTCTAACCCACCCTTTAAGGCATCAGCATGCTTCAGTGGAAGTGCTTGTCGGATGGATGGTCCAACATCGTGTGAAACCCCCTCACCCTACACCTCTCTGACATCAGAACTGAGGGGAGGGCGGGGCTGCGTCCATCAATTTCTGTAACTTTCCAAAAGCGACAATCAGACATTCAGGCTGGTCTTTTCCCCACCTTTAAATGTGACTGTTTGCAATAGCTGGAAACACTTTTGCCTTCTTCTGACATGATTGTACGAACTGCTTCGTTTCAACCATACTCCGACCTTTACTCTCAAAAACTGGTCTGTTTTGCCCACCGTCTCTCTCTGTTTCTCTGTATAATCCTAATACAACAACATTTTCATATTAAAATCATTTCTCACGGTTCTCATTTCTAAATAAGGTATCTGTTACAGCATCAAACTACACACTTAAATATAAGGAACGTTTCCTAGTTCAAAACATTTAAAATCCATTACAATACATGACACAAACATGATCTTAACTGTATCTTGCATACTTTTAATAAAAATCTCATGAAGTATCATAATATATAAAATGATGCCCTGATAATAATCTTGACATTTTCATAGTGTCCACCTCTAATGTAATCTAGTTGGGTTAAAACAAATTAAAATATTAAAACAATTATTTCTAATTTTCCTTTATCTAACTCCCCCCATATCTAATTTTCGTCAAATCGCATTTTATCATAGTTTTCTTTATTTGTCATGAGCCTCAAAGGTGTTAGCTGGTCCATTAGCAAGTTAGCAGAAGGCAGGACAGCGCTTCTAGGCTGCCGTTGATGAGAGTAGCGCAGAGACCGAGGCTTAGAGCAGCTGAGTGAGATGGGTTAGATTTGCATAGCACCATGTACTGAACTATTAACTGTATAATGCTAACAATCATCCTGTTGCAATGGTTATTCACTGTTCATTTCACTGTACCCAGTATTTTACTTCATACAAAGAAATGTTTGATTTTGTATGTCACAGTATTAACCCTATACAATATCATAGTCTGTTTTGACATCTAATCTTTGTCACCTTTTCCTTTATGAAAGTGACAATAAGTTACAAAAAAAAAAGAAGTTTTCTATACTGTTAACAAAAACAGAACCATACGTCTTAATGTTTTGCAGCCATTGAATTGGAAATGACTTGGTTTTTTCAAGTAATCCTAGAAAGGGGGAGAATAGACACTGCTGAGTCTGCCCCGTTCCCTGGGATAGCCGCACTGTTGTGGCATTGAGTGTTCTCACTATCGCTTCCTATCTACACACTGGCAAACTGTTGAGGTATTTCTTGCGGTGATTGGTTTTAATGCTAGGTTTTAATGAATCAAAACTAAAGTTTTAGACCTGCATGCTTTGCTTATTATCCATGATTGTTCTTGTATCTAGTTTTTGTTTTTATTTTATGATTTTTGTTTTTTATTTTGTGAACTAACCATAGGAGCCCTTTATATGGACAGGTTTAATCACGTGAGTCCCATGTCAACCATTAGCATGATAATAGGCTGCCTCTGGAAGGTTAGACGATAGTTAGAGAAGATACATATGTGCTTAGGACGGAAAAGCAAAGCATACCAGGCATTTACAAAGAATTAACGCTTCCTTTTTCAAATTCACGTACCAAACCCGGGCTAATCATTTTACTCAGCTCTCCATTTTGTTGGGTCAATGCATAATGTAGATGTCAGGTCTCACTAAAGGAATACTGTTTTTAGGATACTGTAGATTCCTACCTTTTTTAGTTATGAGGGAGTCATCTAATAATTTAAGTTGGATGAAGGTTAAGAAACAATGTTAAACTTCAGAGTAGAATGAAGCTCATGGAGAGAGTCTTGGATTTACTAAAGAAATGCAGTGAGACTAAGGAGAAATTTGATCAGTGAGTTAATCTGGAACAAAGTTAATTTACTCTCCAAATTTACATCTGATCTGAGTACAGGCTTGGTGTGCCAGTCTATTTGAAATAGCTCAAACATTTGACATTTTGTGTCCTGTTTCAGATTGTTTAGCTGATCTTTTTGTGCATAAAAAAAAAGTCCCAAATATCTGCTTTCGTTATGCTACAATACTTGAAACCCTCCTTATTTTATTTAAAAACTACCCTGAATCCTTAGAAAGAACACCCCTAAAACAAAGCTTGGGTGAGCAATAATCTGAGTTTCTATGACACCTAATTTGTCTGGAAACTTGAGAACTTTACTCCCCTAAAGTTTGGGTAGACTTTAAAGTCACCCACGTTGAATTTCTTGAGTATTAAGAAATGGAGGGTAGGCCTGAGTTGGGGAGACGGAAAGTTTTGTTGGGATTTGATCTGAGGTCAGCACATTTGTGGCTCCAGAAACTGCAGACTTAATCACTGGACTTTGGGTAGCATTTAGCAAGGGGAAAAGGGACACAATACTAGTATCAGATTATCATTGAAGGAAAAATTATTACAGTTAGTTTTTTAATATGAATATGTCCAGATGTTGTTATCATTAATTAGTGCCTATGGAGTCTAACATTTTGGGGAACTATTTTCCAGAAATTCTGTTTTTTAGAATACATAATTTGTTGAATTGGGGGTTAAAAAAAGCAGCGAATGTCATTTAAATAGTTGGATTTCTATTCCTTAGAGTGAGACCAATCCATCTACCTCAACACTAAATGGTTTTCACTTTTAATGCCATTTCTTAGAATAATCCTTTGGAAGCGTTAATTTGAAGGGGACGGGTAATGTGCAACAAGTTATTGTGTGATTCTTTTATTTTTTTGTTTTTCAATCTTAAATTCTTTATCAAATGTTTTTCATGTGCACTAGTTCTTGAAATGTTTTATTGCACAACTGTTTTGATTGAATGCAGAGAAAAAGAAAAATTCCTAAACAAAATGAACGACCAAACAGTCACAGTGTACTTGAAATTGTGTCTTATTGTGTGGATGTCAATGTCGCTTGGTTTCAGCAACTCAATTGTGAAAAGTTAAATAAAACAGAATATAATAAGTCTCTTTAATCATGTGGTACTTTAAGCATATACCAAGTTCAGATATAATGTATTATCTAGTGCTTTAATACATTGAGAAGTTTCAATCTTTTCTGTCACATTTCTAATAATGAGTACGATCTTGGATTTTGGCCAGAAGTCCCAATTCTTTGACAGAGACTTCACTGTTTGCTCAGAGAACTCATTTAGTAGAACGATGACATTTCGACGCAGAACAAGTGCAGTTCTGTTTAGTAATCGGCTAATGGAGAGGACAGAAGTTCTCATCATTACGCTGAAAGGCATCTGTTGGTTAGTACAATATTTCCTATGTCTTTTTCAAATGTTGACTTTCGGACATTTTGTTCCTGCAAATTAATTATACAGCAGCAGGAAATAATTCACTTAAATATCTGTGAATTAATTTACTTAATGCCTGAAGCAACAACATACAGCTGAGAGTTTAATTCACATAGTGCTATATTGTATTGATGAGACCAGTTATTTTTTTTTTTTAAATTTTACTGTCAAGTGAAGTTGCTTCCATACAATAATGTAAAGTAACTCGAACTTGAGACCCAGTCACAGTGTCACTGTTTGCTCATTCATTATTGCCCTAAGAAATTCACCATATTGCTGCTGCAGTGGGGTATAATTAACACAACTGTTCGTAACGTACACACACCAATTTAAAATGGGAGTAGTTGTATAAATGCCTTTTAGGGTAGTGCAACTTTTTCTTTTATTTGTCATTTTCTTGTTCTTCCTTCTTGAAACAACATAAAGATTACGTCTGGAGAACTCCACCCTTTCAAGAGAAAACTTGACTACAATTCTGACGCTTTAAGTTTTCAGTTTGTCCTTGTTTCATTCTCCTTTCTAACCATTCATTCATTGGAATGGAGTTTCCCCCTGAAGAAACATCTCAACTTCCTTTGAATGATCCTCCTGCAAATCTTGAACTTGTCTCCGAGGGATTCTACAATCTTTCCCAGGCTTGGTTATCTTTTTTTTGTTTTTAGGAATACAGCTTCTTTTTTTTCCAATTTAGTCCTTCCACCTTACACACAACCCCTTTTTATATATCATACATCCATACACACTCAAAGTGCTCATATATATGGAAGATCAACGTTACCTTGATGCAACTCTTCAGAAATCCTTGAGCATCATCGCCAGTGGAAATTTGAGATGATGACGGCCACACTTCACAAAATCCATCTTGATGTAACACTTTCCTGCAAGACGAATCTCCAAAAGCTTTACAAAATTCATCTCCTTTTGGGTTCAGTGGGTCATATAACATCATCTGGTTCAGTCTGTCAGATCATTTCAGGTACTCATTAAAATACATCGGTGCATACCTTCAGTTGTCTTAATCATGTCCCTTTTGCAGCAGACATGTTTCCCTAATTAATTGGAAACAGTTTCAAGTTTTAAGTTCTTTGGAAGATGCAAATGATCCAAAAGGGATCAGTCGTCATCTCTCATGACGATGACGAAGAGGATGTGAGAGGATAGAGCAGCACAGTCTATTTCTATACATCCTTGTGCGTGTGTCTGTCCGTGAGTGTGTGTGTGTGAGAGAGAATATTTGCTAAATGAATGGGGGTGTGTGTGTGTGTGTGCGTGCCTGTGTGTTTGTGTGTGTGTGCGAGCTTGGGCCTGTCTTATTTTGTTTTTTTATTTGTAAATCAAACATGCAGCGAGTGCTTTCTGACACTCCCTCTTCCCATTGTGCAGTATGAGGAATGCCAGTGGGCTGACTGCTGCTGACCTGGCCCACGCCCAGGGATTCCAGGAGTGCGCTGAGATTCTCTCCAATGCCCAGAACTTCCAACAAAACATGGCGCAGTCCCATAATGGAGTGTTTTTGAATGGCATGACCCAAAAGGGGGGCCACGCTCACCCCACTATCCAGGGCCGCAGCTTCTTAAATTGCGTGCCCAACCGAAAGAGGTCGTTCGATGGCATGGAAGCAAACCCAGTGAAGAAGGCTAGACATAACGGTAAGAAACTAAATTAATCTTCTTTTTTTTCCCCCATTGCTTTCGGATTATAATGTTTCTTAAGAGACACTATTATCTCTCAAGCTTGAACATTTAACATTAGGTAAAACTGCTGCACATACTGTCATTGTTGTTGACAGCATGTGCAGACAGCACTGCATCATGTGGACTGTGTATGTATGACTTCAACTAAAAAGCATCGACTGGATTATAATGTACATATTGTAAAGTCCAGTCTGTACTTATCATACAACTTTACTTCAGACAATTTATTTAAGCATCAGGCATCAACTGGAACTGACTCACTTGCATATAAAACCAACAATTAATTGAATGTAGCAGTGCTGTAGTGCTGTGTTAGAGGAAGAAGGAGCTGAGGGATGGCTGCAACTTAACATCATGAGTCTGACATTTATAACTGACAGGAGAGAGAACTTTGAGTAATTAAGATTCTTTAACACCTAAAAATATCTTTTCAGCACGGAAGAGATTTAAATTTAAGCCAGTGGAAACAAATATGATCCATCCATCCATTTTCTATCCTCCTATTCCTGTCCTATTTCATCAGTTTATCCTCTAGAGGGCCACAACCTCAGCTGACATTGAGTGAGAGGTGGGGTTCATCCTGGACAGATCAACAGTCAATCACAGAGCTGACACACACACACAGACATACAACTATTTACACTCACATTCACACCTACAGGAAATTCAATTAAGCTTGCATTACTTTTTCGGGGCAGAAATTTAAAAAAAGAAAAAAGGATGCTGTAACAGCAAGAATTTTAACTTTATTTGTCAATGCGTCTCTCGACTCAGGTATGGGCATGCCAACAGAATTGCTGAATGGGAATGGGCCACTGGGTGGTGCTGGAGAGGCCAGGATGGAAAGCATGACCATGGAGTTGGCAGCGACTGTAACCTCAGGTGGGCCAGGACCCTTTGCATTTGGGCTGGATGGGTTTGCAACACCACAGGGGCCAGGGCTCATGGATCAGTGTGAGGACCAGGGTGGACTGAACAGGTCGAACCCCACAACTAAAGAGCTGGAGGTCATCACTGTGGCATCAATGCAGACCCCCTGTCGCTGCACCAACTCTTATGCCTATCTGTAGAGGGCTTGTGTATGTGTGTGCGCGCATGTGAGAGTGTGTGTTTGTGTGAGTGTAGTGGTATACTCTGATATTCTCATTTGTGTAGTATATCTCTTTGGTATCCAGCTATGGTTTTTTGCATATTAAATGCATAAAGGCATATATTTTGCTCTGATTTGGTGGTAAGCGACATTTGAAAGATGTATAGCAGTGTGTGTAAGCTGTATTTTCTACTTTTCTATGTACCTGATTACACTCGGATGCATAAAAGTAGAAGGATTTCTATGTCATATAAGTATATTTAATGCATCCGTCCAGTTACACAGATAATTGTTGTGTAATCCTTATTTTTTAGCTTTATCATAAAAGGTTGATTTTTGTTTTTGCACAATTTTACAGAAAAGTTTTAGACAACATAAAATGATTGGCATTCCCTCGGTTAGCTCACCAGTGCAAACAGAGGTCATACTGGCTTTATGGAAAAAAAATAACATTTGTCATGTTGCAAATAAGTCTTAATTATTGTGCATTGTTGCACAATATGGGAATAAAAAAGGAGATACTTAATTTATCACCTGAAGATGTTACATTCAACTGTACGTGCATTTCAGTCACATTTCTTTGAATAATTTACAGATTTGACTTATTCACTTTGTGTTGGAATGGCTAAAGTGGTTGTATGATCTTACTAATCAGGTTAGGAAAAGTGCAATGTTTCTTTACAATCAATTAAGTTAACTGGCAAAAAGAGCAGCATTAGTATACATGTGAAATGTAATGAAAATAAAATGTGTAAATGGTTAATTGGCAGCTCTCTTTAGGAGTGTTTTCCCCTGCTGAATTAATGACAAACTCCTCGGGTATTCTACATTTTAAACGAAGCTCGATTGATGAGGACATACATTTTTAAAACAACGAGCGATGGTGCCTCAGCACTCTTGTGTTATACACTGAGGAAATGTCTCCTAATGTCAAACTGCGACTGCGCATTAGCTGCTGCAGTTTTATATTTAAGAATGACCTTATGCCAAAGCAAATCCCAACTTGAATGTAGCTTTTAAAGTATAAATAATTCACTGTGCAGCTTTTCTGTAGATTGTAGATGTCATGTAAGACATAGTGGTGCAAGGCATTTGGTTAATCCTCAGTTATTTCCTTTGCATTCATTGTGGTTGTGTGCTTTATAGATTCTCAAGTAAGTTTACTGTGTGTGTGTGTGTGTTAGCAAAGGACTAAATGTTTTTTTAAGTAACTAGCAGGGCTTGCACATCTACATGTTATATAATAACAACCCTTCTTATTTCGAGATTGATAATGGGCCATTTTACAATCCGTAGTTGTAAATGGGTTTCTATACTGCAAAAAGCCTTATTTTCTGAGCTGTGTTTAATAGTTCAACTATAACCTAATTACAATATTTCAGCTTTTACTGACATTGGTGAGGGAAATTCTTTCTGTTTTTGTAGTAGTATTTCATGTTGCAGGTGGTGTCTGTTTTTGTTTTACATGCCAGAAAGATTGAGTGTACAGTAATCCAAGATGGAGCGCTGAGTGCTTAGTACTGAGCAGGCTTAGCTTTGTACTTGATTATATAAAATCATTAAATGTTAAATTTTGTAAATGTGATTGTGGTGGACTGTGTCTGTTTTCTTGATGTATTTTTATGTCTGTTTTCATGGCTAAAAGTGCAATCATGTTCAGATTATTGCAAAGGAAGGTTTATAAACATGAAAATAATTTCCGTAGACTAAGTTTCTCTTGTTTAAATCACCTCTGCTAGATATGTTCAGGTTTAACTTACTGCATACCAGCACATCTTGTCAACCTCAGCCTTTTCTAGGCATGACAGCTTAAATACCTCTGCAGGAACAGAAGTAGGCCACTGTGTCATTCAGCACTAACTGTTAGTCAAAGCAACTACAGATCAGGATGTGACCTACTTTAAACAAGATCTGGGGTCACAGCTTGTTGAATTGCATAACGCACTAAAGTGTACTTTGCAATTTATTGATCAACTTTTTCTGAGAAACCCAAAGAGTTAGACACGATTTTGTCTAGTGTGTTGAAATTTGATTATAAAATGTCTTCTAAACTTTATTTCTAGCTAGCTGCTCATGATGACCCCCTTTTAATAATTGTGCAAAACAAAATCAATCCACCAGTGTTCTCTGCTCTCTGCCTGCCTCTCTTTTATAGAAGCCGGTATATGGTCACAAATTATTTATTCATATGCCCTTTAACGATTTGTCTTATTTCCAGCACCGGGTGAAACGCACTGTGGGGATTTTTTCTCAAATGGTCACAATCAACCACAACTTCCATTTGGATGTGACCCAGCAGCTGAAACCCTCCATGATCCACATATCTACAGTGACTCACCTGATAACAACACTGCAGGCAGCCAGGTGGAGCACCAGAAGTCTGTGAAAGCAGAACAGATGTATGACCATGCCTTCTTCAGCACCATGCTCCTTTACCATGGATCCTAAACTAAAAAGGACCCAGTTAACAGGCTGTAAGCCTACATAAGCATTCATTTGCCTTAAAGCCATTGAGTGGTCCAGTTATTCATTACAGATGTTTTTTGTTGTAAAGGGTAAGTCCATTGTTGAGAATTGATCTGATACTTGTTGCCGACATTGTTGATTAAGAAGTTGATTTTTGTTTGTGTTGTTAAAGACTTTGTTTAGCTTATAAAAGATTAAGAAAGTATACATATGTATTGAACCACTGCCAATACTAAGATTGTGTGTCTGTCTCAGTTGAAAGTGGACTGATTCATTTTCTTGATGTTAATAAAAAAAAAGCAGAACCACATGTTACTCATGAATGATGTTTTGCAAATATCAACCTTTGATTATGTTTCATTTTATTTTTCAGATAACCTGGCAAAGAGGCCATTTTAGTCAGTAATATATCTGTTTCAGATTTGTTGTTGTTGATAGGAAATATTAGGATACATTGAACAATACATGTTAAACTTTCCCCTGTTCTAAAAAAAAAAAAAAAACCTTTATATTCAGCAAGTATTTTTCATCTTAATTACTTTCTTTGTGTTGTGTGTTCTAGTTTATTAATACTGTAGCACTGCGTTTCATGAAACGTGCAGGACACATTAAATGTGCATATTTCTTATTGTTTATAAGTTAGATAAATTCAAAACGTTATAAATTCATGTCCTGAAAAGATCAAACGATGAGCGAAACCTTGAGAAGTCTGATCTATGTTTCCAGTAAAATTAACAAGTTGACAGGCCGGCTGAAAGGCCCAACCTTCATCATCGTTATCGTCATCATCGTCGTCGTTGCGCTGCACAAACATCACGTCATCGTAACCACACCCCCTTGACAGACGACGCCTCCGCCACTGGAAATGGGAAGGGGGAGTCCATAAAACAAAACAGTTAAATAAACTGACAATGGAACAGCGTATTTTGCAGGTGCACATCATAATTATATGTAGGAAAGCAACTAATGCAACGTAACGGCACGGCGACGTAAACCTGTACTAATATTCCGACACCAGACAAATGTGTGTAATTTAGCATTCATACCACCCCCCTTTTTTCATGATGTGGTATCGTCCTTTAAACCTCACTGGGCTCGCTAGAGGAGGCCGGATTATCAGAGAGCGACGGCGAGAGGCGGCTGTGAACGGGTTAACTCTGGGATGGTATCTAGTAACCATTAAATACACCGACGTTTTGATAGAAAACAAGCTCCTGTTAAAATATCAGTGTTGTCAATTCACGTTTCATAAGTTGAGCCATGTCAACCCCGGCTAGAAGAAGACTTATGAGAGATTTTAAACGGTGAGTTAATGGTCGACGCCGATAACGTTCGCTATGATTTGTCAAAAACAGCTAACAGTAGCTTCCTATAGCTAACCAGTAATCTATCATCATAGAGCTATATTTTCTCCAATTTCAACAGTGAAATCTGACATTAATTTAAACGTTGTGTAGTTCCTCTTGTTTTTTTCCAAACCTGAAATATGTTAGTGAAATGGCGTTACTCACCTGTAGTTAAGAGGCTAACAGTGCTAACCGATACCTGTTAGCAGGTTAGCCGACTGGTTTACTTTAACTCTTTACGACTTCCAATTTACGAGCTGCCACTTAAATGTCCACGAAGAGTGACCAGGTGGTAATTTTATCCTTTGTCCAAACACAATAAGTGAATTAATCTTATAGTTTCCATAACAATAAGATACTGTACGGTGTTAACCAACATAAGTATCCTAAATATATGTGGTCAGTAAATCAACTTTGGTAGGTGTAGGTTAGTAATCAAAGGCACATTCAACGAGATGTGACACCACAGTTTGTTGTCCTGTAATCTCAGATGAAAACAGCATGAATTCATGTCAGGATCCTCAGTGTAGCCCAGGTACTGGGCTTGTACTTTACTCAGCATCAAACTGTCCCGATATGTTTTTTTAACAGGACACTTTGTCCAAAGAGGATGGTTACATTTTTTTTAAATGTTTTAATCAATTGTAATATTCATTTAAATGAGCCTGGTTACTTCAGGGTCCTCATACATGTTCTCAGCCTGCTGTTAATAGTCAGGAGTTTTAAGATATCGGATATCTTAATTGCACCTAGTTATTATCTTCTGGCTTGCATATCCTGGCTGTTAGACAGATCTTCATAGATAGACGTCTGATTTAGGTCAGTGTGGGCAACCTGGAGCTGAGTTTTGAAGTCATGATATGTGTTTCTCAGTGTAAACCATTAAAACCTCCTGACAAGACCAGCTGGGATCGTGAGACAGACAGTTTGAGAATTGACTGGATGTGTGTCCAGCTTGTTGCAGACGGTGTACGAGATTAAAATTTTAGTCTTGACCTTGTAACAGCGGTGTTCCTATTTAGTCAGCGGGGGTCACTATGAAAGAGGAGAGGTATTGTGCAACCAACTACAACACTGAGAGGCTTACTTTCTCTAACTTTATTACCTATTAGAAGCTTAATATGGGTTAATGTTAAGTTTAGGTACAAGTCAAATACAAACATTACATAGCAGCTTCTATAAACTTCAAACCTATACTACTACTCAATTTAAAGTTAGTTATGACTTTAAGCTGCCACATGTTGAGGCTACCTATGGCACCAACTACTCAGTAATGACAATGTACTACATCTTTTCTGATATAACTTTTAAGATGTTACATAGCAGATAATAGTAAATTACAATGTCAATACTGACGTTCATGGCACTGACTTGATTTGATTTTCAGAGACAGTGGCTTTATTGTGACATGTTTAATTTTTAAAGCAGGGTGATTTTATTTTGTGTAAATACTTCTCCTAACAGTGCTTAAAAGCGTAAATGGGATAACCGAGGTAGGATATTAGTCAAATTATTTTTTTAGTGTGGCAATGAAGTCTATATACTCTTGTCTTAAGTACCTGCCACCAGTCACTTTGGTGAGTAGTTGTGAGTTTTTGAAATATTAAATTTGGCTGTGGCTAATTGTTGGAAGAGGAAACTGGATTATCTGAGTCAGTGCTGGCAGAAGACGTCTAGTTTCCTGTCTTAACATGTGCGTTGTAGAGGTTCCATTATTCCGTCTTTGTTATTTGGTTTTGAAGGCTACAAGAGGATCCCCCTGCTGGTGTCAGTGGTGCCCCGTCTGAAAACAACATCATGGTGTGGAATGCAGTCATTTTTGGGTAAGACTTTGATGTGCAGCCAATACTGTTCATGGATAAAGCACATTTTTGTGAGTTGAAGTGTGAAATCAATATCTAAATACCTTTTTTCCCCCTGCATCACAGCCCTGAAGGAACTCCTTTTGAGGACGGTGAGTATTTCACCTTGTTCATGACTTATTATTTTGTGCAATATGGAATAATGTCACTATGTTGCATGTGTAACCTAACAAAGTAACTTCATCACACCCTAGCCCTTTATTATTAATATATTCACACACATGCCTGTTTCATTACTACTCATTCATCATTCATTTTTCTGTTGGGTATTTACAGTGATGGGAATAACGGTGTTATAAATAAACAGCGTTACTAACGGCGGTACTTTTTTCAGTAACAAGTAATCAAATTAATAACCGTTTCCCCCGTTACAACGCCGTTACCGTTACTTCCAAAAAATGCGGCGTTACTTCTTCAGACCTCACTGAAGTGGTTTTCACCCGAACAGGTGCCTCTCTGTCTCCCTGCCAAAGAGTGGCTGCACGTAGGGGCATAACCAAAGACAGAGTAGGGCGCAAATGAGACACAATCTCCCGGAATCTGGATCGAGCGAGCAAGATTGCGCTGTAGAGAGTGACTGCGTGTGTGTCTGTGTGTTTATGTGACTATTAATGCAGCACGTGTGAGAGCAAAGCGTCCTGATACTGTAGCTCTGTGTTGATGCTTATTAGACCAATCGCACCCCTGCAGTGTATCCTAAAAAAATCCCCAATAAACTTAAATAATATGAAACATATTGTTATACATGATGTTACCAAGTAACTGTTGCAAATCAAGTAAATATTCTTGTAAATATTTCTCAATAACTACTAAACTGTATAAAGCAGAACTGATTTTTTTCTCTTTCTTTTAAAGACTATCCCTAATTAGTTGAAAAAAACAAATAAACGTGTAATACACAACTTTTCCCACTTAGAGATGTGTTTCGTCCAGGTTAGGGGGAGTCATTGAAACATGCCTCATCATAAACAGTCTGATTTCATGGCACATAAATAATAGTCTTTGTGTCTTGTCTTTGTCACAGGTACTTTTAAACTCATTGTAGAGTTCACAGAAGAATACCCCAACAAACCCCCCACAGTACGATTTGTGTCAAAGATGTTTCATCCAAATGGTAGGAATATTGTTTCAATCTCTGGCACATTACAGAGTTATTTGTTATTAGTGGTTGGGGTGTAATCGTGTTTTTATCCACAGTCTATGCAGATGGCAGTATATGTTTGGACATCCTACAGAATCGTTGGAGTCCCACTTATGATGTGTCATCTATTCTTACATCCATCCAGGTAAGAAATGTCATTGACTAGATTTTTAAAAGTGTGGGTACACCTTATTTTACTGTTCTGTAAAGTGTGACAAAAACACACTTTATTAAGTTCAAACTATAAACTATAAAGTAACTGTAAAGCAATAAATTGACATTTGTTTATGTTAGAGACCCTCCACAGTACAACACACAATATAAAACTGTACACAATCACTGCTCTTCTCTGTGGAAGGGAAATGTTTAAATTGTAAGGTTAAAAAGACAAATATTTTCAAAAGTACATCATGCTCAGGGAAAGATTTGCAGTATATTAAGATTTTGGGGTGTAAAAAAACTTGTAGAATTGGACATTTGACAGTAAATTGTGCTGTGGATTGTATTCATTTTTTTAAATCAAAGTATTTGCTGCCTCATTTTTGAAGCTATTTTCACAAAGTGAGTCATTTGATGACAAAATGTCTAATTCATTTTGGTTAAAATGGATTCACTTGTGATAGTTTGAGCCTTTTGAAGGCATGTGACTGAGTAGATTTAATGGATTTATGCAGGTTGGTTATTTTCCACTAAAACAACCTTAACTTCAGTATTTATCTTCTTTTCCTCAGTCCTTGCTTGATGAACCAAATCCCAACAGTCCAGCCAACAGTCAGGCGGCTCAGCTCTACCAGGAGAACAAGCGGGAGTACGAGAAGCGTGTGTCTGCCATCGTAGAACAAAGCTGGAGAGATAGTTGACCTGGCAATCCTGATAGCTGCTCTCTCCATTGTTAAGCTGTGTGCTGCAAAGTTTTAGTGGAGAGCCTCTTAATTTTTGGCCCCCCCTCACCTTTTTTGATTTTAAGCTTTTATGCACTTTACCTTCAACTTCCCTTCATAGAATGTTTTTTTTTCTTCTTGCCCATCAAGAGGGATTTATTTTTTATATTCTACCCCCCTTTTCCAGCCCATCAGGGGATTTGTGCTGAATCTTGCCTTTGTTTTGTCAGTATGGACTTGTGGGCCATCACCCCAAATCTTTGGTGTGCTCTAACTTTCTGTAATAATGCCCCATGACTAATTATGTTTCATGTCCTGGAGGGTTTATCAATGAAGTCATGGGTCATTTTCTGTTGTGCCACTGATCTGTTGTCAGTTTGTTTTCACAAGGCAGTTTGTCTGAGCTCCAGTGTGATTGTCCTACTTTTCCCTGGGAGAATGAGCAGTCTGAGCATCATGGACTACAACTAAATCAGAGATCTTTATACCATGTCTTTGCTGTGCTGTGAACTCTGTTACATGCATGACAGAAAGAGTGTATTCATGTTCCCGTTCAGTACTCATGTATATAAGAAACCTGCAACTGAATATATGTACAGATTTTGCACTGGTTGTCCCCCATGTCATTTTTTCAGCACTTGTAAATAAAATAAAAAAGGCTAAATCAGTCTTTTTTGGGAATTTCTTTATTGTAACTGCAAATGTAATATTTGACCTAAACATACTTTTCTTGCTTTCATAGAAGTTATATACATAATTATGGCACTACCATCAGGTAAACTGGTTTTGTATACAAATATGAGCAGCTATCCACAAGAAAACACAACATTGGAGATCAATCTTTGCTATAGCAACATGGTGTTACATGACCAGTTGGCCAAAGCTAATTGATCATGTCAAAATAGTCTTGGAGGGGAAAATAAGACCGTTAATTGCATGCTGTCCAGTTCTGCAGTTAGTTTAAGTGTCAAAATAAAATGTAAAAAAGGCTGAATTGCAACTAATGAGGTTGTATAATTTGAAAGTTTAAAAGTTCAATATGCAGCTCTCATTGTTTTCACTTTTCAAGACTCAAGACTTATTTATGGCCAATTTAGAATTCATAACTTTACTAAATACTCTGGATTCATCTACGCTGCTTTGAGAAAAGCTCCCCATTTACTCTACCGTGCATAATATTTACCACATTTATCAAATTGAGTGAAATTTCAGCACCTTTTACTGCCCTCAAACATTCCTACAATTGAACAGAAAAAAAGCATCTCCACTTCTCTTTAACAATTTCACAATGCATTTTATAGATGCAAAAACTGCAGTGATACCACACCTGTCAGTGTCCGCAACTTTAATCTACTGCTCACTACAGACTGTCTGTTATTCAGTGAGTGAATGTGGAAGTAATTTCAAAAACCAAAAGCTTGTAAGATGTCATTAAATCCATAATATTCTTATTTGTTTAGACATGTTTTATTTGTTAATTGGGCATGTAACTGAGTGAGTGATGTTGCGTGCATGACAAACAAAAAGGGGATGTAAGTGCAGGACAGCTGCTTACACACATGCAGGTCGAACATGTACATTCTTTACAAATTATTCTGACCAGGAGGAAGAAATCTTGTCAGCTATATAGCAGTTACAAAAATAACTATTTACAAGATCACTCTGACCAACTCATCACTCTTTTTAAACAGCCATAACAGTAAATGGAAACAAGGACAAGACACAAAATACAAATTTGAAGCATTAGTGTTCATTTGGCCAGGCGGAGCGAGCTACCTGTTGTATGCCCTCTCCTTCTTAGCCCTCTCCAAGGCCTTGTCCATGGTCTTCTCATTCTCACCCCGACACTTGGGGCAAAACCACTTGCCTTTGGGCTTATGATGAAGGCCGACACAGGAGAAATGAAACCACTCGATGGGACATTCGTCGTTATCACAGCCAATCATCTCGCCATAGGACACCTGCTCGCACAGACAGTACGTTGGCTCATCTGGATCAATGGGCAGGTCTGGAGGTGACACTTCTCTCTCAGACTTTCCTTTGGACCTTTTCTTCTTCTTAGAAGATGTTTTGGCCCTCTTTTCCCGAGAAGCCCCTACTCCGACATCCTCAGATGTATCCATGCCCCCGTAACTTTCCCTGCTTTCCCCATTTTTCTGTCGTCTTGAGCGTTTCCCTCCAGCTTTGTCTCCGCCGCCTGAGCCTGGCGTGACCTCATCGCGCTTCTTGTCGTGGTGGCCAGTTTTGCCTGGAGTTATGGCGGCTGATGATGACGACGACGACGACATCATGGATGCTGTATTGTTTGCCATAGATGTTGCTATGGGAACATGGCTCTCTGGGAGTTCTTGTGAGGAAAGGAGGAGTTCAGAGTGCCAATCGATTTGACGCGTTCGATTCTCGACCAACTCCACCTGAAACAAAGAATGTTCATATTTTATTATAAAGTTCTGTCTGCTGTCTGAGTATATGTGGATGACTAAATACTTGCAAACTTTGCCCATCTGAGGGTGAAACTTTTAAAAACTATGATTTAGACTAAAGCTGTTTTAGTGTGGGTGTAGGGCTTCGATTACTTAGTTTAACAGATTGAAAAGAAAAGGTTGAGGCATTACTAGATTACTATTTGTTATCCAGTTGAATGTTGCAATATTTCACTAGTGCGGTGATGTAGGGGGTGCCATAACAACCACTAGACTGTGACATTCAAAATGTATGTCAAAGGGGAAGGTTAAATACGGTTATGTGCCTGTTAACCCTCTAGTGTGTACTGTAATAAGCTGATTGAGTGTTTACTGCTGGAGTCCTGCAAATGTTCAAATATGTTTTTTACTGGTAATGTTTTCAGGGATATTCAAATGGAAAGCCTGATACACCCCAGTACAAAAAGGTATTTTAGCATGCCTATATAAACTATTCTTAAAAACTACTCCAGTTTAGATTTGGTGAGAAAACATGTTCCAGGAAATCGCTGCTCTATACAACAGCAGCTACACACATTCAGACCTGTTAGTTAGCCACTGAGCAGCATCACCGGAGCAGCTGCAGGATGTTCTGCACTTACCATTTGACCAGCAATCTGAATCTTCTCATCTCCAAGCTCCTGACTGCGGATCAGTGCCCTCTGAATGGATAACTGAAGCTTGCGCCTCTGAAGTGAGTCGGATTCCTTGCGATACCGCTCATAAGCATCGTCAAGCTCCTTCAGAACATCTGGCAAAGAAGAAAGAGAATCATCAAAAATATTCTCAAAAAGGCACACAGATGAATAAATGTACACTTTAAGCTTCTATACTGTGAGTACATTTTCTGAAGCTTTAGACGAGTGAACAAATGTAGGAAGATGTAGGAAGACATCACAGTATGTCAACTGCAATGCTACTGAACTAAAAGTTAGCTATTTTTGCCTTCAGATATGTTAATTTAAATGCATTTAAAGTTACATTTCTGAGGTGTAAAGACAGCCAACATGCAGCTGCAGATAAAAGTGTCTTTAGCCTCATCAAAAGTGCACTCTGTGTATTGATCAAGACAGTCTTGTGGTTTGTAGTTATTACAGGGGGTGTGACTGTTAAAGACCAAAGTGGTAGCTGTCATACTAGATGTACAGAAAGAGGTAAGGGCCTAACAGTGGGTTCAGACATTACTCTCTGTAACAGCACATAGCAGCTGCATGTCTACAGAGTACTATGTAATTTGTTGAGTGTTGAGTTGTTAAGTACCTGCTTCAGTACTTAATAGCTACAAGAGTGCTGCTTTCTGAGTTTATAAGCTGCTGCTGATGAAATATTCATGGATATGAAGATGTAGTATTCATATCTGCTTAACTGTATGTTAAGCAGATATGTGTGGTTGTGCACTTGTGATGCTTGATGGAAGACAAACATATTGCTACCTTGCCTGTTGATTACTTAAAAAAAACAAAAACACTCAGCACTTTGCAAATGCATTGTGCTTGCAAGTAACATCGTGTCTAGAGTCTTTACCTTGATACTTGGCATCAATTTCCTTCATGAGAGACACACTCCTCTGCAAATCAAAAGGCAGGGACTCCACCAGGTCCAAATACTCCTCAACATAATTGACGACAACGTGGCTTGGGTCGCCATTGGTCGGGTTCAACATTGCGGATCCGTCTTTATCACAGGACACTCCGACACCTGCACCTGTTAACAACACATCACTGTTAAAGCGTCTATTGTTGCTAGAAAGCCACACTACATCGGACGTCTCTGATTTCTGTTACTGAGCATATCATCTCATGTTTTTAGAAGAGTTTTGTCGTGTTTTTTTTGTGCGGGTTGCTTGAAATCAGTCCGGAAATCTTCACGGTGATGGTCAAAAACGTGACGAGGGGGAGGGGGCAGCCGACCAGCAGTCAGCCATTCTGAAAACTGGTACGTGTACTATGCAGCTGCCAAAATAGCGAGGTGGTTTGGCACCGGAGAGAAATAGCTCAGATCATAGCTGATGTAAACAGGAGCCAGCTGACTGCAGATGGAGTACTTTGTGTTATTACTGAGCACAACATCTGTGTGTCCAGCATCAAGAAAGATAGCGCAAAGCTGTGTGATGGCTAGCGTTAGCTGGTTGGTTAGTTAGTTTTACATCACCGAGTCGATGTGTAGCAAAGTGATACACCAACACACTTACGTCAAATCCATCGCAAACACATGCAGCGCTGAAATGGAGTATTTCTATAAAAAGCAGTTAGCCAACATCTAGCTAGTTCTGATTAGCGCGTAAACTAAGCTTCAGCTAACCCCGAGTTAACTCTCACTATCCAAGTTTTAGGTTGGCTAAAATAACAATAACATTAGACTTTAGTTTAACTTGTAACGCCAGCTGGTTCTAATATTTTGCTGACAAGTTGAAAGTTTTATCAAGCGACTTCATGATTGGACAAACATCAAGATTAACGCAAAAGGGAAACATTGAGGAGCCACTTCTTTCGCCTTCATTTTTTGGTTCACTACACACAGAACACTTTAATCCCAAACATGACTAACCTTACACAAACACAGAAACAGCCTGAATCATTAGGAACATTTTTCGCAGTCATTTTGACACTTTAAAAGGGCTGTAACAGTTAGCTACATTAGCTCATGCTAGCCTTTAACGCAGCTGTGGCAATACTGTACGAAACGTCATGTTTATCACCGCAAAAAAAACTCTACAGCATGCGGATCTTGTTGGTAGCTAACCAGTTGTTAGAATGACTTACCTGTGTTGATATCAGTCGTTTTTTAGTATGTAGTATGTATTTGTTCTTGTTGGTATCTCCAGATCATGTGTGGGGAGTCGGTACGTAGCAGCAGCTATTGCTAGCTGATAGCTAAAGCACCCGAGTAAACGACTGCTTTTGTGAGCATGCGCAACAGTATGAAGCGCTATAGCAACCACTAACAGTTAAATGATGATCAAGGTCCGTCCACAGTACATTGTGGGCGATAACTATTAAATATAACCACACATTTATAGTTTTAAACATTGTTCTAGTTCATTTGGATGGGGGAGTTCACACCACAACTATAACTATAACGGTAGAGGTAAACGATATCGTTGGGATCACTTTCAGAGCGATTTGATGAACAATAAAAATAAAATAATAAATAAAACGATCAAAATCCTTACCCTGCTGCGGGTCAGTTTGGTTTATATTATAAAATGTCTGAAATAAAGACTTCTGATCAACACACTGAATCAGCACCCGCCTCTGAACTCTTCTGCTTTTCTTTTTATTTATCTGTACAACATGCAACAGTAACCGCTCATAATGAGCTGCACACACAGCTGGAGCGCGCAGCGCGTACTTCACACCGCTGGCTCACATCGTTGTCCTTATGGTTGTAGTTATACTTATCATTCTCAGTGAGGACGGCCCTTTATTAACACTATTACGGCTTATGTTTTGTACTTCTTTGTGAATATCAACTATTGCTTAGCCTTGATACTCAACTAACACCGGGCCGGCGGGACTAATTCTATTTACCGAGGGTTGGGAAAGTTACTTTGGAAATGTAATAGGTTACAGATGACTAGTTACCCCATTTAAAATGTAATAAGTAATGTAACTATATCAATTACTTAGTCGAAGTAATGTAAATTATTACATTTGATTACTTTTTGATTAGACTACTCTAATTCTCTAACTAATGTTTTTAACTGTTAGGGTAAGTGTATACCTATTAGGCCCACCAAAATCTAATTTCCGGTGATTTTCATGGATACTGACATGATTTATAAGGGAGATCATTTCTTATAAAGCAAGATTTACCTCTGATTTAAAAATGAATTCATTAGTTCATGCAGATTTTTGAATATAAAAATAAAGGTATTTTATGAAAAAGTCAAAAGTCATGGGCTTAATTGTGACACTGTTTAAGCCCATTTGTGTATAAGCCCATGTCATGATTTATTTACAAAATTACAAAAAACAGCAATATATGTATTAACATAAAAAATGAAGGAAAAACCCTCCTCCTGAGCTGAATCTTAAAAGGTCTGACTTCAGATGTAACCCCCTTTGTAATCATCAAAATTTAGTAACTATAATTTAATTACACATTTTTTCTCAGTAACTGTAACAGATTAGTTCCATTTACTTTGGAATAAAATTACGTAACGCTGTTACATGTAACTAGTTACTCCCCAACAACGTTGTATTCACCTTAGCGCTGCTCATTTCTTTGCACTATTTGTAACGAGTTCACAGAAAGTTTCACTTGTTTAGATATTCTTTGTGTATATATCTTAAGATTGTTGAGTTGTTATTCTGTGTAAGTACACTGATAACCATTAAACCAGTCATATTCCTTGTATGTGTCAACAGACTTGGCCAATAAAGATGATCTTGGCAAACAGAATTGACCCGTGATGTGTTCACATAATGCAGGTTAATACTGCCACCCTGCTGCAACACATAACTGCTTCGATGTCAGGTAGAATGCTTTAAGAAAAATTAATTCAGACAAAATCATATTTATTATTTATTTCAAAGATTCAAACATCACTTGGACTCAATTTATCTTACAATCTCAGTCTCTTTGGTGGGCTGGGAATAATTTAGAAACCTCATGTTTGCACCCATAACACTACTGAAGACACAGAGGACTGTCTGTTGTGTTTTTTTTAACATAGGTTTTTTTTTTATATTATTCAAACAATATATGTGTGTGTTTTTTTGCATCAGATTAGTCCACACTTCTATTACCCATATTCAGAGCATTTGCCACTAGCCCACCCGGAAGCTGGCATATTAGAAAAGTTCATCCGTCTTCCTCAGTGTTTTTATCTTTTTTGTCTTTTATTTTTTTGTAAGAATGCAAAACTGACTAAGTTCATAAACACGATGTCTGATTTCATTTGGCAGTTTTCAGCTTTCAAATAGCTTCTTGAAGGCTGAGCCAATCTCCTGGATCATGTCTGAGGTGGTGGTGGACCTGCCGTGCTGCTGGAAGGCTTGACTGTTGCACTGTCTGGTGAGAGCACAGGCCCCGTAACCTGCGACCATTGATGGATTCATACTGGAGGAAGACACAAGTGATGTGTAAGTAAACATATAATAACATATATAATAAAGACAGATTTATCTGCAAGTTGACTTTTATAACATGCTGAAGTGAATGCAAACCTGTGGTGCTTGAAGATAAGAAATCAATCCTAACACTGACATTATGTTTTGAAAAAGGGTTCATATAATGTCAAGTTTTGTGCATTTTGTAGGTGATGTGTATTTAAATCTAAAACCACAAATGTTGTCGTTTACAAAGTGCAATAAACTCTGATTAAATAAACTGTGATTAAAACACAATGCACAAACAGCCAATAATGTCTCCACCTTCTTATTAGTCCAGCTGCTGAAGCAGCATGAGCCCAGTGTGCTAGCACTCCCAAAGATCCAGACAGAAGGTCACCCTGTCCACCACATCTTCTCCCACTGCCCTCAATACTGCACGAGACCACTGAAAACAAGAAGACACAGCATGAGATCTGTGCACAGTCACAACTATCTCAGAGGTACCTTGATAAATATATGAGTAAGGATTTACACCAATGGAAAAGGAAAATGACAAACTGAGAAAGAATGAGTTGTGGGTGTCCACAAATTCTCTTTACAATTTAAAAAATTCATTACAAAAGCAATTGATGAGATATGTTAATCAGATTTATTCTATGTACTCAGTGGTTATCAAAGTTTTTAATCACGTTGCATTTGTGTATCGTGTATCGAACAAAGATACGGGACATCAACGACCTGAAGCAAAAGATCACTGATGCCATTGCCACCATTGATGAGGCTATGCTACAGCGAACATGGCAAGAAATCGAGTACCATCTTGATGTGCTTCGTGCAACTAATGGTGCCCATATAGAGGTGTATTAAATGATTACATTTCCACAGATTTTTCTATTCATTTGCTTTTGTAATACATTTGTTAAATTGTAAAGAGACTTTATGGACACCCTGTACTTTGTTTATTCAATGCGGGCTTTATACAGACCTTTACTGCCATCTGTAATAAGATCCTGTTCTCCTTTTAGCACCACAGTGAGGTTGCCCATAGCTACACTGAGCTGCATGACGCTGCGTTGGTGATCACTGTTGTCCATTTGCTCGTGATGCTGAGACAGCAAGATTAAACCAATGACATGCATTAACAGACACACAGAAGTATATGCAACATGCTCTGTATCAATTGGGGAGTAGCTGAACAGCGGTGAGAGACTCACCAGCGCCTCATACAGTCGGGTGAACTCCATGAAGTTAGGTGTAAGGATGCCCTTTTGGTACCCTTGGATAACAGATGGTTGCTGTGTAACAAGCCATAATCCATCCTGATGAAAACAAACAAACCATACACACACACACACACACACACACACACTCAGTGATTCTGCATGGCCTTGCTAATAAAATCCCATCTGTGCAACAGCTGAAACTTGATTTTATCAAGACAAGTACTCACTGCATCAATGACTATAGGAATATCTCTTGCTTTAGACTTCTCTATCACGTCCTGTAAGAGAGAGAGAAAACATGTCATCCAGACATAATGTTAAATACAGTGCTATTCACGGATTGTTGGTCCAACAAGTACACTGTAATGTTCTCTTAGGGACTCAACAAAATCTTAATGTACAGATAAACCTGTTACATTAGTCTAATAAAAAATGGGCTACACTCCCAACCCAAAATATATGCTAGTGTCATGTTTATATATTTCTCTACACACAGGGACTGATCAATCAAGGCTCAAGAGTGTCACCCAAGCATCAGTGTGTGTGTGCTTCTTTCAGAGAAAGTCAGAATTACCAGTATGAGATCTGCCTCCGTGTTTTTTGGCACATTTACTCATCTTTTCTGGGAATTCAAGTTAAATTTATTACTAGTCATACCTTGTGCAGTTTAAACTCTATCTAATAACTGTTATATATATTTATTTCCATGTGGTGGTTATGCATAAGCAGCTGAACTAAGAGGCTGTTTTGGATGCAAGGGAGTGTGAATGTATTCCACGTGCCTTGGCTGTTTTTAATAAGAAGTCTTCTCTCCCTAGACCTGGTCCCACCACAAGGCCGTGCAGTCTTGGGAGCCATTTTTCTATTTCTTCCACTGCATTAGGACTGTCCCTTAAAACATGCACACACACACACACACACACACACAAATACAAACACCAAGTTAGATGTGTTCGAATGCACAAATTATTATAAGTCTAATCCTAGTTATATTCTTTAAACTCTTTATATATTTCTTCATGCCTTATACATATATAATACTAGTTTTCATAGATAAAAAGTCCTTTGAATGCTGCCATGGCAACTGTGTACACACAAATAGACAAGTGGTTTAAAGATATATGCCTGTGTATATCTGTATGCTATGTAATCAAGTTCATACCTTGTATACTATTGGATATTTGCAAAAATGGTAAATATTTTCCAGTAGAGCTTGTCAGACTTATTGTTGGCATTTGCACTCTGCTACTTCTATAATATACTTTTTTGGGTGTGTGTTTCCATGACTATAAGTATTTATAATGCATTATGATTGCTCTTCACAACAGTCATAGGCGGTTATAACAATACAGTCACTTTCTCAAGACATTTAAGATGAATGAAAATCAAAATCAAAAACTAATACAAATCTAAATCATATTTCTTTTCAGTGCAGGATTTTTGTTGTTTCTGACACCCTTATTCAAAACGTTAAAGTCCCTCCAATCAAAAATGTGTTTCGCTCATTGTTACTTCACTTGAAGGTTTGACCTTCGCTTTGCAGAATGACACTGGGATACTATTAACATTCAGCTACTGAAAGTAGAGATTCTCTTTGTGCTTGACGAGAAAAACCTGAGTTTAAGTGGCTGACCTACAAGAATGATTTAGGACAACTAGTTTGGAGCCAATGCTGGTCCAGTAAGCAACACAAGTCTGATATGGAGACTTGCCTCCTGTGCACAAACACTGAGAATGAACTTTTCAGTGACATGTACTGCCAAGCAGTTACACTTTTAAAATGAAAGTGCTTTGCATATTCATAGCTGGGATTTTTTGAGGTAGAAGGAGTGGGTGGATTTTTTTAAGAACTTCAAGAATGTCTGACTATGTAATTGAACTTTTTGTGGAAAAACCATATCAGACACAAATGATTCAAAGCAGAGTATTTTTATATGTCTTGATAAATGTCTGGAGGGGATGAGGGTCTGACAGAAATTCAAAGTGGATGTTTTACTGTTTACCTCTCCTTTTCACTTAGACTATCAAAGACACTGCAGCCAATTTAACATCTTGAATGTTGTTATTGTATTGTAAGAAATCTAAAAATCCTGAGTAGCAAAACAATTATTTTCATATTACTTGAACAAACCAATAAACACAGATCTCATATTAACACAACCTACTTTACCTGACAAATAGCTGTCTTAAAGGCTTCATGGTTAGCCATAATCTCCCTCTCCAGCCTTTATGGCTGCATAAAGCCATGAGTAGACCTGTTACATACTACTGTAATTTCTGACCTTAAACAGTACTGTAATCCTACTTATAATGCCTTTTGACTGTTGTTATCACACTTCATGATGCACTGTGAAGGTTTGAACTTTCATAATGAATTCTGAATGTGTGAAGCAGTAATCAATCATACATCATCATAAATATGGGGTTATATAGAAGTCTTTAACTTAAGTTTAAATGTCCTAAATAATATTTGTTAGTACATAAGAATACACATTTTTGATGTAAATGCATATTATTCGTCTATTAATACTCTGCTTATTGTCAGTGATGAAAATACTACAGCAGAACTATATTAAGCTAATTGTTGTTGCAAGCAGATATGTACTTACAGAACAGGATGAACTATGAGCTCAGGGCTGTAAGATTTGATTACAGTTGCAGCATCTTTGGTGCAGAAGACATGAGACAAATCAGCCCCCTGGAGACAAGAACAGAAAAAAGGCACTCTATCAAAACCGAAACCAAAGCAAAAAAGATAGCGGGAACATTGATGATAATTCTGTCAGAACTTGTGTTTACCACTTTCAGTGCAGAGATGGCAGCAAAATATGGAGCTCCGGTATAGCTTTAAAGGGTGAAGATGAAAAAGAATTAGGGCTAAAAACAAATCACAGGAGAGATCAAATTGAGGAATGAAACCAAAAGAAGAAGCTGTTTTTTGCTAAACGTACTCTTGGCATCCTCCAATGATCCCGATGCGTCCATCTTGTCCCTTGTGCTTTTTGGATATCAGTGGAGGGACTGTACTCTTTACTAGTGAGAGGAGTTCATCTTCCATGCCTCTGTGTGATGTGGACCCCAAGCTGTTGAAGCGTTCAAAGACTGAGGAAATAAACAAAGTGAAGTTTTAAAGTGTGGAGTGCTTCTTTGGCCTCTTTTTTTTCCCCTTTTACACATACACACAAACAAACAAACATTTGGGAACAAATACACAACTAAAACAGAGATATCTGCAGGAACATGCAAGTAATTGAGTGACAGCTCGATCACTGAGCTCTAATGCATCTCTATTTTCCATTTTCTCTTCACACATTCCACCTCGTGGCTGCACATGACACCGAAACTAATACCTAATGCCTGGGGATCTTGGTTCAATAGCTGACTCTGTTGGGTGAAACAGTTTGTCTGAGGTGAAGGCCGTTTCAGATGACCGGGCTGGCCACGTGTGCATGATGGAGAGGCACTGGAGAACACAGAGGCGCGGGCGGGGGGAGCAGTCTTAGTGGGGGTAGTTGCAGAGCCGGGTCTGGTGGAGGAGATGCTGGAGAACATCTGACCGAGCATCTGAAGCATGTGCAGCTCCCTGGCATGTTCGCCCTCTCTACGATGGTCTTCTGCCTGCAAGCGCTGCTCCTCCATCCGGTAGAAGCTGTCCTCCGCCTGGGCGCTCTGCTCCAGGAACTGCTCCATCAGCTTCTCCATGGGGAAGTTGGCGCGCCGCTTCCTGGGCCGCTTGGGTCTCGTGGTTGTCAAGTTACCGGCTGACTGGCTGCTGTTATGTGGTCTTACTGGAGTACCTGAAGTGGACAGGGTTGAGATGTTATGCGATGAGTCTTTGACCAAATACAATCAAGAAATCATGGTCCATATCAATCCAACACAGAAGAATGAATGCATGTGGACTAGGATCGAGCACTTACTGTTATTGCCCACTGTCACTTTAACCGGGATAGGGATGGGAACAGTTGGGTACTCCAACTTCACTTCGGTCTCTGCAGGGAAAGTACACTCCCCTGTGCTCTCAGAGTATGCATCTTGAGCATCCTCTCCATCCTCCTCCAAGCCATCCACGGCCTCCTCTCCGGCGCCGCCGTCCATTAACTCCAGAGGGTCAAGAGCGGGCCGGTTGCTCAAAATCCTCTCCATGGTGTCGTAAAACTTACAGATCTTGTGATACTGCCCGTTGTTCCGCAGGTTGCCCTCCTTTGCTAACAAGTACTGTCTCTTGAGGCTTTTGATCCGCACCCTGCATTGTTCCGGCGTCCGTTCAAACCCCATCGCCCCCAGCCTCCGGGACACGTCGCGGTACACGAAGCTGTTTCGGAAGTTTCCATCCAGCGCTACCTGGATGTCCTGCTCCCCCCAGATGTTCAACAAGGTCCTCGTCTCCACATCCGACCACAAGAAGCCCCGCGTTGTGTTTGCTTGCATGTCTGATCCAGGCGAGGCGTCCTTGCACAGTAAACGCCACGACAGGGAGTTGAAGGGAGATGTTGACACTGCGGATTATGACGGACGTCTGGTATGGATCTTTGCTCCTAGCCGCGCCGCTATCCCAAACAACGTCCACTGGCCGTTTCGGACTTTGGGGCCAATGAGTACAGTGTTAAACGTAGGGACCATTACAATAGCTTATGCAGATCAACTCTTTGTATCCTGGCCCCGACTATGTTTATCCTTTACGTCGTTGGCAAAATGCGTAGCTTAGCAGTTAGACATAAACTGACCGGAGATCAGCCAACCCCAGCTCTTTTCCCAACCTTTACACTTATCGGGGATTTGAAACTGACCTCTGATCAGTCCTTTGAGGGTAACTTCACCTTTCTCCGCCTGTTCCACCGCCCATGCTAGGAGTCTGCGGGGTCCTAGAGACCCACATATACACACACAAACCGGTCCCACTACACGACTAGATATTAGCTTAGCTGTAGCTAGCAGGGCGCTTGTAATAAAAACTAATATTATAACGCTGCTTACACTTTACCTTTCTCGTTCACACAGACCAACGTGGCCACAATGGACAGCGCAACTGTGATAAAGCAAAATGACAGCGTCTGTATCTGTTGCGGCATGTTGTTGTCACTCATGTCATACCATGTCGCCACCGATACATGAAGTTTTTCCAGCAGTGTTGTGATCAGTTCTTCTTACCTAAACTGGGGCCGCGTTTCAGCGCTGTGAGCTGTGTACAAATGATCCGGATCATGGGGCGCTCTCTTGCTCTGTTCGATAGTGATGCAGGAAGAGCTCGTGCTGCCTTTAGGTGTCCCTCGGACATCCCACAACCACCGTAGAGACTATCAATCAGCGGTGTGTTCATGCGCTGTGTTGATCTTTATATAAAGACATACAGAGGGGACCTCTTTAAATACATTTTTAAATGTTAGTGTTTATATAACTCTTATTTGTAGCTGTTTATATTTCTAATGTAATATCTATGTTTTACAAGTACTTTGTATACACTCATTGGCCTCTGTATTACGTGTATCTGTGCAATCTAACTCCATCCAATACAACAGCTCTGCTTAACATTCTACATTTATGAAGTTTATACATTATCAGTTTTTGTTGACACTGTCAGAAAGGTGATAATTCTACTTTAGGTTTATTATTGAGGTCATGGTGGGTGATGGTGGTGTATTAGGGTGCGTTATATTAAATGGTGTTCTTAATATTGTGTTCACACCATTAACATACATGAGGGGGGCAAAAATATTAGGAACACCAGTCAATATAATTCATTCCAGTATGCCGCCACCACCACTTATCACCTTTCTGACAATGTCAGCAAAAACGGAAAATGTATAAAATTCAAAAAAGTAGAATTTATGGCAGAACTGTTGTATTGGATTGAACAGGTATGACATATTATTACACATTTCTTTATTCTACGAGATCTTTACTTATGTAGCCTTTGTACGTGTTTTATTATTTTTGTACATTTTTTAGTTGTATTTATTTCACATTCGACTAGGCAATGTAATACCAATAAAGTCGCATTGAAATTAATTGAAATCTGTCACAGCTGCTGAGTGAAAGTACCTTAAAGCTGCACCTCTTCTTATGATTGCTATATATTGGGTTGTAATCTAATACAACCGTGGTTGCAACATCAAAGCACTGATGTCCCCCATAAATATCCCACTAATAATTATATATGCACTATAATAATAATGTAAGCATATATATATTTTCTTTGGTTTTTCAATGTATTTCAAAGATTTATTTCTTCTGTAGGCCTACATTAGTTTGACAAATGTGACACTGTCCCTGGAAATGAAGGTATGTGAATAAGTCAGTCATATCATCAATGCAATCATTAATTAAATTCTGTTAGTAAGCAGAATATTCTGCTGTTCTGACATTATTCTGCTTATGGCAGTTATCTGAGTGAACAAAGCTTATCCTATTCTTATGTTAAATGTTGCCAGACTCCTATGCGAATATCTCTGCATGCAAATGTCAGGCCTTGCAGATACAGTGATATGTGCCAGGCTATATGATGTAAATAATTGCCAAATGAGCCTACTTATAAAATGTATTGTTTATGTATTTGTTGTGCTCTGCTCAGCAGAGAGGGGTGAAGCATTTCACATTCTTGGCCTCCCGATTGACAGGAATGTCTCCTTTTAAACAGGAGTAACATATTTACGACAGTACCTGAAGGCAGCACATGAGCTGGTCCAACTAGAACTGCTTTAAATGTCTAAAGGGGCAATTTAAAACCTACAAAGCTGCACACAGATGGCAACTGTAAGGAATAAAAAGTATTTGAATCATTCACTAACCATAGACTAAAACTTTATTGCCTGAATTCTGTTTTAATTCTTTTATAATGACCTGTCTCGAGTGGAAAAGCCCAATTGGCTTTAAAGATTTCCACAGTTTGAGGAGCCCTCTTTTTTGAAACTTCTCATTTGTTCTTTAGCAAGTTTTTTTTTTCGACAAAGGAAAGCAAGAATCTGTAATCTACTTAGTCGAGCGGATAGGGACAGTCCAAAATGAAAAAAAAAATCATGTACACAGTACTGTAGTCTGAATTTGCCCTGAGTTTAGCCTCGTGGGTGGAAATTAAAAAAAACAACAACAACTTGGCAGACAAAATACAAATACAGATATAGGATATGCAAGTGAAATTGCAGCAAATTATTTGGATTGTCAGAAAAGGCTATATTATTATACATATTAATAATATGTATAATAATATTTACATTCAATAAAATAATATGTAGGAGGAATGAACGAACACACAATCAAGGGGTACAGACTAATAATTAAGTAAAATTTGTAAATCATTTTATATGTTTCAAATATTGTTTGGTTCTTTGTTGCTTTTTCTATTTTTCAGCTTGACTAGATAATTGTAATAAAGCTTAATTAGAATGAGCTAATATTTAATTTCATGTGAAATATGAAATTTCCCAAAAATCAAAAAAAGTTGGATTAAAAACCTAACATTTTTGTCCTTTTAATTGTTTTAAAATTAAATGGAAATATCACTTACATGATCGTATCTTGTGCTCATATCTAGGAAGGCGAAGTCATGGCCCGCCCTCCTCTGCCTCTGATTGGCTGGTCCTCGTTGCTTTGGTTTGACATGTTTAGGTATGAGGAGTGGGATTGGTCAGAAGGGTTTAGGATAAGCCAATCGGAAGTAGAATAGGTAGTGTCGTGACTTTGATATCCGACCTAGGAAAAACAACATGCCAGCGGGGGCGGCGCAATGGCAGCGGATGAACCTGAGAGGCTAAACTCAGGGAAAGAGGCTGGACATTGCTCTTTAGCTCCTCACCTACTTCCTGTTTCACCTCAGTTACTTTTTGAAGCTGAGATCAGACTTGAGAGTGAGCTAACACTGCATATGGCCGCTGTGACACAGATGAACTTTGGTTCATAAAATGACGCATTTAACAGGAATTCACCAGCAGACTAAAATGAGTTTTACCAGCTAGACCGCGTCTCTTTTTCAAGGATTAAAGAGAGAGAAAAAAAGCTCCCTCGTTGGTGGGACACGACCCAGCATCATGCCCGAGTCGTCGAAAATGAAGAAGCCCGACGTCAAGGTTGTTCTCCTGGGAGACATGAACGTGGGGAAGACGTCGCTGCTCCACAGGTACACGGAGAAGAAGTTCAAAGACACGATCAGCACCGTCGGAGGGGCGTTTTTCCTCAAGCAGTGGGGACCTTACAATATCTCAATATGGGACACTGCTGGTAATACCTCCTTCAACAGACTTCTTCCACAATGCATTTTAAAACCTTATCAAGTCTCCTTCCTGTGGCTTTACTAACTGTGTTTACCTGATAACGCGTGACCCCACCACCTGAGGCAATCACTGGCACGTGACTGCTCAGTCTGCAGACTGCCTGTCTAATGGGTACTGCTGGCAGCACTGGCACTCAGCAAACATGCCTCCTTCTTTCTGTTATTCTCACACATAACACTGATGAAGTATATAGTGCTGAAACAAAGTGTGGAACAAGGTGAAAAGAGGATAAAAACAAACTGATAGTCCAAAGAAAATCTGAAATGAAACATAAAATTTAGTTGTATTTCCCTTTTAAAAATGACCTACTACAGTATTGTACCTTTTTAAAATAATCTTGAAAGAACACTTCAACACTAAGGAGGGTTACCAGTTAAATTGTGATTGTAAACATATGATTTTATACATAATACAATATTAAAAAACTAAACTCAAAAACTAAAAACTATAATATGTCTACTAAAATGAACAGTGCATTTTTAGAAAATGTATCAGTTCCTGTTTTTATAGTCAGTTGTTCTTTTATCATTTTGGACTTTGTGTCAACTGAGTTTCCGTTTCTGGCTAAACTGTCTCTTTCAGTTTTGGTCACTTGTGATGAAAATTTGCCATTTACTTTTTACATTTTCCAGAGTAAATCGTTAAAGTCTTAATTAGAAAATAATTGATTGATTTATAAACATTGAAAATAATAGTTTATTCTACTTGGTCATGATGAGACGTGTTTGTAAGCCGTGTGAGTCATTTAGTCATGGATTTGTTCATAGGATGACAGGAAACCACCCACCACGCAGGCACCTGATTACTCAACAAATATTTTAAAGTCCTGCAAGTTATTGTTCATAAACTGAATTGAATTGCCTAATATCAGACTCGTTAGCCTTAATGAGTCAACTGGACTTGGTGGAGTGGATGGATTCAAAGGTCTGGACCAAGCAATGGACATAATATTGTTTTATTAGAATATATATAATGCTGCAAATAATAATACATTGCTTTACTTTGTATGTCCTGCTTGCTGAATAACACAGATCTGAAAAAAATCAGTGTGCTACACCCTGTGCTGTATTGCTCAATATTTGACTAATCTGACCTAATCATTGCCATTGTTCTTCTGCAGTACACACACACACACACACACACACACACACACACACACACACACACACACACACACACACACACACACACACACACAAGCAAACATGCATAGCAATTAACCTATTTTCTTAATCTGTTAATAGCTGTCTGACACAAGAGGCATAAGACATGACAATCGGTGCTTGATGTGTGGGAAAAAAAATCATGATTGCAAGTACTCGTCTCTGAGTAGAGAGCCTCTAAAACAGCATAGTTAATCCAAAAATATATATGAGTTGATAAACTTGTGTTTATGTGCTGTAGCCTAAATGATAACATATTTATCACAAAGCCTTACATTCAACCAGAGAGGGTAATTTGATCTTAAAATGCAATAACACAAGACACTTTTTCAGCCACTTCAATTGATTAATCTGCAGCCCTTAAAATTAATGAAAAACAATGATGAATGTGCCTCTCAAGTTACCATTGACTAATGATGAATAGAAACCAAATGCACTGACATAATGATGTTGGACTAAGACTGCAAACAACAATTATTTTCATTATAGATTTACCTGTCCATTATTTTCTCAATTAATCAATTACTTGTTAGGTCCATATAATGTCATCATGTCATGTTTTGTCCCTACCAACAGTCCACAACCCAAAGATATTTAGTTTACGATCATAGAAGACTAAATAAACCAAAATGTATTCACATCTGAGAAGCTGGAAAAAGAGAATTTGGAAATATTTTGCCTCAAAGCTATTAATAGGTTATCAAAAGAGTTGTAAATTCATTTAATAATTGGCAACTAAATATTGCCATTTCACTACTGACCAACTAAACTGATGATTAATTTCAGCAGTATATGAAAGTGTTATTGGCACAGTTACATGGAGAGCAGTCTCTGCTTTGTACCTGGTAACACCTTCATTATAGAAATTGAGACTTAGGACTTTTTATTTGTTGAATGGATTGAAAATGCAGAATATAGATAGTGAGAGTGAAGTAGTCAGTGATGAAGAACAGCGTATCCATCATCATCTAACATGTGTAGTTAGTTGTACCGTGTTAGATTTTAAATCATTTGAATTGAAGCATTTGAATTCTCATTTGCATGTTGCAGCAACCATTTGCACCTCAGCAGTCTGAAATAGAAAATATAGTTAGTCTGTTTATACATAGAAGAAGTTGGGTTTTTTTCATTATACAATACATGTACAAACTTCTGCTTATTTGTTCCCTAACTAACCCCAAAGCTCTTTAAGAGCCTAAAAGTTGGCTGTGAGGTATTGCGTCTGGTTAATGCTGATGAATAAGCTGAACACCCTCTTCAGCAAATACACAATTCACAGTGGAGTCGGTGAGCCACAGAGATAAGGAAAGGCCGGCCATGTCACCACTAAGCCATTTCCTGTGTGTTTTCCGTTCTTCTATGACCTTTGAAAGGAGGCTGTTGTGTCCATTTGATTTAGTCACTGCGGTGGAGAAACGCTGGGTCAGCGCTGAGTCATTTGAAGGCGACTGTTGCAGTCCTATCAGCATTGACCATAAAGTGATGGAAGAGAGGCCGTTAGAAATGTTCTCCTAAAATCTGTCAGATGTTTGGCTCACCGCAGTGAAACCAGGCTGTCTGCTGCTCATTTTTTCAATTGATATCACATTTTTACAGTTTGGACAGTTCGGTTTCAAAGCCCCACGCAGGCATTTAAACTAACCCTTACCCTGTTCCTCTTAATAGTCATATGACATAGCTATGACAGGAAGACTTGACTCCCCGTGATTTATCTTGTCGTTTCCAAACTTGCATGATATAGTACTTTCCATAAGCAGAAGGAAGGCTGAGTAAGTGAAGGCTTCTAGTTTCTCACGCTTAAACTTCTACCATATAAAAAAGAAAAACCCTCCAACTCAGATCCTCAATACATTCCTATCTATATCATTATTTTATTCTTAGCTACAATTAGAGCTGAAACAATGTGCCAATAATGGATTAGTTGATCAACAGAAAATGAATCGACAGCATTGGCAACTTCTGATTATCAAACATGTCTGTCAATCATATTTCAAGCCAAAACACATAACAATCACTAGTTCCTGCTTTTGAAATGTGATGATTTGCTGTATTTCTTTGTCATATTAATCAATCTTTATTTATATAGTGCCAAATTACAACAAAAGTCATTCAAGGCACTTAACATATAATATATATGGAGGTAAATTCTTTGGGTTTTGCTGATGCTCGGATGAAATGAAGAATGTTTTTTTCCAAACATTTTACAGACTACAAAATTGATCAGTTAATTGAGAAAATTATCAACAGAATAATTGATAATAACAATAATCTTATATTAATACAACATCCCAAAAAAAATCCCTCGTTCACTTTTTACAGGTGTTGATTTAACTTGAGGGTAATTTTGGAGGCTATCGTTGGTTGTGCTGTATTAGGAGGAGCTTCTAATATTTAGTCTATCCTCAATGATTCATACATGGGTGGACAAAATGTTTGAGCAGCTTCCAAAATGACCATGAAATTGAATCAACACCTCTAAAACAGTAGGATTTATGACAGGACTGTTGCATTACACAGCATTAGCTAGATGTATAGTACCTAATAAACTGTCTACTGAGTATTGACCAAGAGATGCCCTCAATGGAAAAATATTCACACACTGCACAATGTGTCCTTTCAAGAATCCTGCATATTTCAGCAACAAAGGTTGTTTCTGTTTTCAAACTGCTGACTGTCGCGCACATTTTCTCTCTGTTCTGTATCCTTCTGCCCTGCTGCTCATACAGTGTGGAGGTTTTTAAGTCTGTGTGGTAATGGGGCCTCACTGACCTCCTTCTTGTCTCCACAGGCCGTGAACAGTTCCATGGATTGGGCTCCATGTACTGTCGAGGTGCAGCTGCTGTCATCCTGACTTACGATGTCACCAACTGGCAGAGCCTAGCTGAGCTGGAGGAGCGCTTCCTGTCTCTGACTGATACCGCTAACCTTGACTGCATTTACGCCGTAGTGGGCAACAAGGCCGATCTCACGGACCCTAAAGCTCAGCGGCCTCAGGAGACGGATGTGGTGTCGGAAGACCGAACTGAGTGTGAGGAGGACCAGACAGAGCCACAGGTGCCTTCTGCTTGCCCCACGCCCCCAGCCTCCCCTGCATCCCTCTCTGGCTTGATGCTTCACCAACAGGTTACTCACGAGGACGCAGTAGCTTTTTATGGCAGAATACTGCGCTACAAGGGCCTGGATGAAAACAACAGCCTGCCTGCAGAGAAGATGTGCTTCGAAACAAGTGCAAAGACGGGGTATAATGTGAATACTCTGTTTGAGACGCTGTTTGATCTGGTGCTGCCTTCTATCCTGAGGAAGAGAAATGAGAACCAGGAGTCTCCTACAGTGGACCTGGAGGAGTGCAGGGGGGCCACCGGCAAGCGATCTAGATCTGCCTGCTGCTAGGATGGAGAGGTGGAGAAGCTGCCACCAGCAGAGACTTTATTTTAACAAAGGACAATCAACAAGTTGCTCTGAACACCAAATGACATACTGTGATGGTACTACCTTTTTGCCTTGACTGAGACTCAATAGCATTAATGACCTCCCAGTAACGCACACATGCAATTAACACAAACACGTTCTTGATGCTGTGAAGAAGGTCGAACTGAAGAACATTGTGTCCAGCGACATTTTATCTATTTCAATGTACGGATGATCAAACTGAAAAGCATAGTAGTGTCCGGTGACATTTTAAGTGTTTCAATCTAAGGAAGGGAAATAAGTGTTGTTATCACTCTATGCTTTGAAAGCTTCCACCCCAATGACCTAAACTGCACTTGTATCCCAAAGATGAGTCAGTAGGCAAATAATACACATCAGAAGTCAAACACTGCTATTTGTTAATGTTTTGGAACATCACTAATTTTACAGCACTAATTGTTACTCGAGTGGCACACTGCACTGTGTTTATTATAGTAAAATTGTTCATGAATCACATTTCTTTTTGTCTACTTTGATGCTCTGTTACTAGCATTAATACTTTTATATTCTGTCAGCACATTTGTGACTTTTCAATGAGTGTAAATAGTGAACACCCCTGTTGAATTTTTAAGCACGCTGTCATAATAAAGATTTTTATTTTGCAGTCGGTGCGGTCTGTCAGATTAAGATAAAATTGTGAGAATAAAATGACACAGGAAGTATTACAAACAACATTTAATCTTTACAATTCAATGAAATGATCGTGTTATGGAAATTATAGTAATTACATAACATTGAAAACAAATGATGTCAGTATATTTCTAATCAGTTTGTTTATTTCCAAACAAGTTTGTTTACTTTTGGCCTACTTTCTAAATTGTATGAAATAATCTAATCTAAGCCAGGATCACTGACCGGAGGGAGGATTTGCTGCAGCCAGACCTTTGATCCAGGCTGTTTACAATCTGTCTGGTTGGCAGCTTGGGGCGGTTCAATCATTAGTAACTTAGGAAAATGAGTGTGACGTAGGCATTATTCGATAAGATATATATATATATATATATATATTTGTATATTTAAAACTCTTAAGGGAAGGGGGTCAAGTTCATTCAGCTGATATAAATACAAAGAGAATCAGTGCATCGTGTGAACATATGGTGTACGAAAAATTATAAAAACTGAAGAGAGAAATTTGCTGTAATTGATATATGCAGAAACAGATTAACAACTTGAAAAGACATGTAATTTTATAAAAAAGAGGTTCTGTTAGAGAAATGGAATAAAAGCAGGATAGTACTTTAAACAGTATCAACCAACAATAGTTCAAGACCTCTAATGACATTCTTTTACCTCCTTGAGATGCAGTGTTAGTGGCTTTACGGTGGTCTGTACATCCTAATAAATGACAATGCGTAGATAAACTGAAGCAGTGCATACACATGGGCATCTTTGGTTAAGCTGTAGTGTACGGTCTCTAAACTGTGTCATAGTAGCTGAGGTAATAAGTTAACAGTAAGCACCAATCCACATTTAACATAACAATACTAGTTTTCCCATAATCCTGCTGACTTCTTTATGGGGCTTCTGTCTTATCTACAGTGGGGCTCTTTTCACTCGAAACTCAAGGCGGCAAACAGTCATTGCATGTCTGAGCTCTGTGGCTTGGGGAGAAAGCTTCCCATTCACATTGATCTATGTCAGTATTTCAGATCCCCTTTGCTGATTGGTTTAGCACACGGATAAGGAGATGACACTAGACCACTGTCAATGGAACAACTTCTTTTTGTCAGTTTTACTGTAATGTCTCTCACAAGTTCTTCATGCAGACCTGGCAGCGGCTGATGCGTGACAGGAGCTGGCCTGCTTTGAGCGTCTCTGATGAAGGGTCAGTATGGAATGACTGATCTACGGAGGTTAGCCAGAAGCTGTTCTTGTTAGCAAAGTAGTGGCATGTGCCTTTGGCCCCATTACACTCTATGAATGGTGTTGTTCGGAAGTCCTCCAGGCAGGAGCCAGGCGATGACAAGGACTGACCCCCACCTTCACTTCCTGCTGAAGTATGCTGTGGGGACAAAGGTAAAGTGAGGCAGGTTAGAAGTCAAAAGTTTTTTTTTCCTGTTTTTATGTATTTTTCTTCCATGCCATAGAGCTCCACAATTAAAAACACATTAGTGAGCCCCACTGTTGGATTGTGTGACAAGTTGCTTCATGTAATATTCACATCTGTGGCTCTGGAGGAGCTTTGTGTAATTAGAAATAATCGAGACCACCGTTTTAGAACAGAAACTGTGTTAGGGAGTTGAGAGACATGGGCATTTATCAAGTTGCATTTTGATCTTGTTAGACAAACATTTTCTATTTGAACTCACCATGAGGAAGGAATAGCCAATCCACATGCTGCGCCAACCCACAGGGCACTGTGGGATAGTGATGTCCTGGCTATGGACTGCTATGGCAACCGATGGCGCCTCACATACTGAGCAGCGGCTGATATATGGCTTGATGTCTCCCTCTTCTACAGGCATCATAGGAAGAGGAGCTGTTGTTGACAACCAGTAGGACTTATCATTTCTGCTGGCATAGTAACAAATGTCTCCAGGATTGCAGTACAGGAAGGGCATGGTGTTAAACCGTGGGAGGCAGGACCCTGCCAAACCTAAAAGGGACAAACAACCAGATAAAACTTTTTTTTAAAGGCACGGCATATTTATTAATATAGTGCATTTCATAGACTAACTCAAATCAAAATGCTTTGACACAATGCATAAAACAGTCATTTTAGAAGATGAGAACATAGGTATGGATTATGGAAAGGTGGATTATGTTCCAAAAAAAATTAAAATCTAGTTAAACACAATAATGGGAGGAAACAGTTTTTTATTTTTCTTTAAAAGATGGTCAAAGGTGAGCTATGTTTCTCTGAACATCTGTTCAACTTGCCTGTAGCATAACAAAGTAGTTCCTGCTTTGGAGATAAGTTGCTGTTGGAAAATCAGTCTGTGTAATTGTATTTCACCAACTGCATTAAAAGCAGCATTAAATAAGTTTTGCCTGATTAGTTTGAGTAAACGGTAAACTGTATTTGTATTTTGGGAATATTTATAACATAAATGTATATACATCAGATTAAAACTGTGTTGTTCTTGTTCTTTCTGCCCCTTATGTAGCTTTGATTTATTTACAGAGAAATCTGATTTAATTGATTAAAAGTCAATGATACAAACAGGCTAGAGCTGACACGCACAATTCAATTAGATTGAGAACAAGCAGCAGAAACGAATCTATCACAATTGAAGACACTGCCAGCACTTACACAGTACACAAGAGATGACCATGAGACAGTTAGTTCCATGAAAAACAAGTCTGTCCTTTTCTAAAGCCAATCAATCAACACTGTCCTGAAACTGAATGCCCCCAAATGAAATTTTGCAGATGCTAAGATGATCGTCTTGGGTCACAATGTCAGAGACATTCAATCTGAGAATGTTTGCCTGATGGCATCCTGTTAAGATTGTATAACAATAACACACTGGCATATACTTAGACAATGCAAAGATAACTGATTATTTTCTGATCCCTGTAACAAACAATTTAAGTATTCATCTTGACTTACCAAGATCCTGGTTGTGGGCCTTTTCCTGGCCCTCTAGGTACAGCATACTGTATCCGTCCCACAGTTTAGACATACCAACAGGGCACATGGGTGTCTGATCTGATTGGCTGTGTTTAACCAACAAGTAACCCACACTGACGCTGCGGCCAGGCATACCAGGCAACCCATTGACACCAGGTTTTCCACGGTGACCTATTGAAGAATAATTCAGAAGAGTGTTTTAGTTTCATTTATATTACACATCCACACATACTGTACAAACAGTATTACATGCATGTGGCCAAAAACTTTCATAACTGCATTTAAACCCTGGTAACAGCATCTGCTAAGATAATTAATAATAATACAAAAAGACCTTGGAGGAACTCTCCAGTCCTCAGGTCCCCGCTAATAATTTTCAGTTCTCGGCGCTTAGTTTTATCTTCACTAAACCAACTTTCACATACAATAACAATAAAAACTCTTGTGGTGACTGGTTCCCCGCCTGAATCTCCACCTACTTTAAAATCCTTTAATCCTAATCCTTTACTGCCCCACAGTGTCAGACGCACCTTCCATTCCTTGCAGACCGGGGTGGCCCATATATCCAACCTCTCCACGGAAACCAGGTATTCCTGGTCTGCCACTAATCCCAGGCATGCCCTTCTGCCCAATGGGTCCCATGAAGCCTGAGTCCCCAGGGGGTCCCTGTGGCCCTGGTTCTCCTTTGACCCCCTTTGGTCCTTGGATACCCTGTGGTCCCAGGGGACCCCTCTCTCCTGGAATTTTGATGGGTAGTGAAGGAGGACCCTGGTTGCCTGGAAACCCATGGAAACCTGCAGCACACATGGATCATGACCATAGATGGAGCACATATACTATACATTATAGCTAATGAGCTCTCAGTATATTACGAGTTTATAATTTACCGGGGGGTCCAGTGTTTCCTTTTGGACCGACTGGTCCTCTTTCTCCATTCATACCAATAGTACCAGGAATTCCCATTAATCCTTGCTCTCCTTTCACTCCTGTAAGACAAAAGTACATTAAGACGCATTAAACTGCCAGAAAGTAGTACAGTTCCAGAGTTAAAAGGACATTAAATAAGTGACATAGAGTCCCATAAGAGAATGCAATTAGGATACTGATGCCAAATATTGTATCTCAAGAGACTATATCACAATATATCTTTGTATTATTTGTTCCAATTATACAGTAAAACATCATATTATGTATTGTTCAAATGGTTGACCATCCTGTTTGATATCAATGGTCTGACATAACATTGGGAGTTTAATGTCTTAAGACCCACTATTACAATAATGGTATTTGGGTGGTAATATATTACATTGGTAATTTGAACACTATTGGTACAGGCTTTTGCTGGTGAAGTCTTAATATTTTATGCATACCTTTCTTTCCCGAGACACCATTAGGTCCTCTGTATCCAAATTCACCTGGGTCTCCTGCAAATCCTTGCTTACCAGGGAGCCCCGGAAACCCATTTAAACCTGGTATACCCTTTTCTCCGGAGGGACCTTCTTTACCAGGAAAACCTCTGGCTCCAGGGAAACCTGGGACAAAAACAAATTTGGGTTAATAAATGAACCTGGGTAGGTAAGGTGAACAACTCACCAGCAAGAAACAATAGTTCTCTAATTTCTTTCAAGAGGTCCTATTATGTTCATTTCTAGCTCTATATTTTAATTTTTTGACCCCACTAGAGTAACTTTGTATGATTGATGCACAGTTCGGAAAATCCTCATTTATCATACACTGGCCATTTATACAGCCCCTCTGTTCAGTCTCTTAACAAGCATATTTAGCTCTTGTCTCTTTAGGGGCCCCCTCACAATGAGCCCACCCTGTTCTGATTGGCCTGCTTTATGGAAGCCTGCTGAGGGGCAGCTGTATCAGTCATGTTAAGTAACCTCAAATGAAAATCCAACCTTTTCTGCTTTACTGCTTCATATTAAAAGCTTTTAAATGACAGGAGACTTTTATTGTGAGGAATTTACAGGAAATTAAACATGTTCCTTACTGAATAAGCAGAGCTTTGTTAACAGGATTGGTTGGATTAGTTAGAAAATAATGCAGGGAGGAACAGTTCAAGCAAAAACAGCCACAGTGAGATGTTTGATGAATAGCTACAGATGACCAGCACACCTCCAACAGGTAAACTTCTTATTTTACCGGATGGGTGTGTACCAATGTGAGACAGAGGGAAAGGAATATAGCACTTTTGACATTAGTTTCTTTTTCTTAAACAGCACACTCTCACCTTGGTATCCTTTAGGTCCTGTATATCCAATGTCTCCAGTGTGTCCTGATCTGTCTGGGGTCCCATCTGGTCCTAGAGGGCCACGGAATCCAGCTGGTCCAGGTTGACCCTGATTACCTGAACAAATAAAACAATGGGTGGTCTTAATCTTATTCTTTTACTGAGCGCTTATTGGGTTTCTTAGATGGTGGGGACCTTATTCATGTAGAAGAACAGTGGCTAACCTCGAGGTCCCTGGAAGCCCTTTAAACCCAATGTGCCTGGAATACCCTGCTGGTTGTTGGGATCACCACTGTCTCCCTTCTCTCCTTTGGCTCCTGGCTGCCCAACTGGTCCAACAGTATCCGCACCTGGTAAAAATACAACAATATGTTAAACTCCTATGATTTTTACCTGACAGCTATACCAGGTCATGGTTTCCATAAGTACTGGATGAAGTAAAAATAGACATTTTGTACAAAACATTTACTCAACACTTTAAACTGAAATTATCTCTCTAGAAGGAATATCTGACTATTGCAATGCCTGAAATGTAATTGCAAGCAATGCCTTTAAAGTTATCTCAAACTGAATTTGATGGCACACCAAACCTTTCTCCACTACATGCTAAACTTTTGGTATATTCTAGTAGTAATAGGTGCACAGAGAAAAAAAAAAAGTTTTGTTTTTGTGAACACTTAAAATATGGTAAAATACCTGGAGTTCCAGAGATACCCTTTTGTCCCTTTAGTCCATGTAATCCATAAAGACCCTTCAGGCCAGGGAAACCTGCACAAATTTACATACAAAAGATGGATGAATATGATGGATAACATTTGTATAAATGTAATCTGAAGAGAACGATGATTCAGTTACCTTTGCTTCCTCGGAATCCAGGAAAGCCTGGGTGCCCCTCTTTTCCAGGTGTTCCAGGAAAACCCTTTTGGCCTTGGTTTCCAGGAGTTCCTCTCTGCCCGTCTGAACCTGCAAAATAAATATACAAGATGGTGTACATGAGTTAGAGCAAATACAATGTATTTCTGCTACAACATATACAATGACATGTAAAACAATGGGACATGACATCCTTTAAGTCTTTTACCTGTGTATCCTGATGTGCCTGGATCACCTGGCTCTCCCCTTTTCCCTTCAATACCATCAAAACCAGAGGGGCCTCTATCCCCAATATGTCCAAATAATCCTTTCTCACCTATAAAGGGGAAATCAAACATTTCATATCAGCCAAAGGTGAGCCTCTAATTGTCATTTGGCACAGATCAACACCAGAGAATAAGAAACAAAATTGGTATGAGTTACAGTTTGTACCTGGCTCTCCTGACACACCAAGCTCTCCTCTCAGTCCAGGAGATCCTGGTAAGTCTATACGGACACCTTTGTCACCTGTAATAATATGCCAAATTCACTAACACTTAAAGTATTTTCAATATCAATCCTTTTATAGTTAGCCTCTAGATCCACATATGGCTGAAGTTTAAGTTTGAGGTTGTACCTTTGACTCCCTTCCTTCCTTTATCTCCTGTTGCACCATAGGCACCAGGACTTCCTTTTATTCCCTAAAAAGTAAACAAAAATATTAAACATATTTAATCTTTTCTGTATATGATGTTCCAATGGAAATGAGTACATGTAGTTACAAAAGAATAATATAATTCTACAAATGATGGCAGAGTGTGTGGATTAATCTAAACTTAAGGCATGAAAATTAGCATAAAAGATCACTGAATGTTCCCAGTATGGCTCAACTCACCTGTTTACCATTCATTCCTTCAAAGCCAATGATTCCTCGATTTCCAGTTAGGCCAGGCATTCCTTTTATCCCTGGCAGGCCCTGTGCACCTGGATCCCCATAGTAACCTTTCTCATTGTTTGGGTCTCCAGGAAGACCATGAGTTCCCTCATGGCCTGGTACACCTGGTAAACCCTTAGCACCTGTGGAAAAGAGTAGGGGATATGAGGAAGTCAGAGGACGGACGATGTGAGAAGGAAAGAGTGATGGCTAATATCAGACTGCAGGTGCACACCTCTTGGCCCGGTGAAACCGTGGTTTCCAAAATGTCCACGGTCTCCCTTGAGTCCCTTCATGTCAACAAGCATATAGAGAGGGATTTGAGGCTTCTCCCCAGGTGGCCCCATTAATCCACGCTCACCTGGCAGACAGTTATGAGGAAAAAGTAAAAAAAGTTAAAAGGTTTATGTGACAGTCTCAACATAATACAGCAGACAAATGAACTGCTGGGATCCCAGACATTTTTTAAAATAGAAGAACAGTCACCTTTCTCTCCAATTTGACCTTTCACGCCTGTATGGCCATTTTGTCCTGGCAATCCAGTTTCTCCTTTTACGCCACTGAAGCCCTTCAGCCCTGAATTACCCCTGATCCCCTCAAAACCTGACATGCCGGGAGACCCTGTGGTTCCTGAAAAAGACAGTGGGACCATCAGAAGCAATTACATACATTTCATTATACTCAACATTTTGTTGGCAGTATATTATAAAAGAGAAGTCAAAACAAACCTTTAATTCCTGGAAGTCCTGGGTGTCCAAGTTGACCAATCTGTCCTGGGTCACCTGGTGACCCGTCCTCGCCAACAATACCATCATTTCCATATAGCCCTGGGACCCCTTTTAGTCCTATTGGACCTGGAGTGCCTGGGTCCCCATCAGATCCCCTCGCTCCAGTGAAACCTGGTGAGCAGGAATGACATTCAAGAAGGAAGAAGCATGAATAAGGACACTTCTCACAGGAAACAAGTGTGCGTGTGTAGGTTCTCCCACAGACAGTGTATCAGTGTATTTGCTTGTCTAACCTGGTTGTCCTGTGGCGCCAGGTAGCCCAGGTGGACCTGCTCTGCCAGGATCACCAGGGAAGCCATACTTGCCCGCCGGCCCAGGCCTCCCTTGCTCCCCCAGCAGGCCGAAAGGGCCGGACTCACCCTTGAAACCGATCATACCAGGCATACCAATCATTCCTGAAGGAACGGAGGAATAAGAACATTTAATTAAAATTCTCGGATCCTTTATTTAAGACAACAAGGCAAAGCAAGACAAAATGATAAATAAGTAAAATAAATTATACGTGACAGGATTAAAACATGGCTCACCTGGATAGCCTGGCTCTCCTTGAACTCCAATCTCTCCTTTATTCCCCTGAAGTCCAGGCGGTCCTGGGTCACCAGGGGGTCCAGGTGATGCCCCAAAGATTTCTCCATGAACACCTTTGTCACCCTCTGCCCCGTTCCGACCAGGCATACCAGGCAAACCAGGGTTTCCCACTGAACCTTTGCTGCCAGGAACCCCTAAGGCTCCACGGGGGCCGGCAAAACCTGTATTGGAGAACCACAGTGGTTAATGAAAGAAACTAAAGACAATATTTAGGTGTGATTGATTCTATTGCCCAATAGGTGTTTTCAGTTCTTGCCTGGTGGTCCAGGAAGGCCACCTCGGCCTTGATGTCCTGTTTCTCCTTTCTCTCCTGGTGTTCCAGATGGACCCTGCAGTCCTTTTTGGCCTGTAAGGCCTGTTGGTTCATGAAATACAAACAGGGCATCAAAAATACTCAAAGAAATTACTGACAGGCAACATTCAGTACTTATTTCCCAATGTATTACCTTGGATACCAGATGATCCAATTGGTCCTGGAAGTCCAGGCAGCCCAGGAGGTCCTGGAATAGCATCGCAAAGACCTGAGAACAAAATGACAGAAAATCCTTTAGGAAAGCATTATGGTTCTATGTAGAACTGACTGTGTAGAAATTACTATTGTGGTGATTTTATCTGTTGCCCAGCGTGGATTGTTCTTCAGAACATGTCATTATCTTTAGCTGGTATTTCAATAGTACTCGAGTCTCAAACAATCAAAAATCATCATGCTCACAAGTTAAATAATCCAGAGGCAAAGCACAACAGAGTTGTTATAAAGGGAGCTATAAGGTGAAAACATTATTATACCAGCTACCTGTTACATCCACCTGTCCTCCATCTCCTGTCCCACTACAGCCGCCTTTCAGTTGCAAATGAGAGAGAACGAAAGAGAGAGGCATTCGGAACAAGAGTTATACAAAAGCACAAGCATTATCTCAAACAAACTTGGCTGTAGCTGGTTTGAGGGATGCAGCCCCTGCAACAAGGAGAAACAGGAGGCGAAGGAAGAAAAGTAATAAAATGGCAAGATATGTTTGTCATGCTTTCTCCTTTTTTAATCACAGGCCATTATTTATTCATTCCCATGTTGCTGCTCTGCAATAAATTACAAAAAGAGCGTATAGTATGAGAGGTAAGATAAAATGAAACACATAGTAGAGTGAAAATAGATACAATTCCTGTAAAGAGATTAAGCCTTGAAGGGGAAATAAGCAACACCATATTGAGATTGATGAGATAGAAGTGGGGAAGGCCACAGTCGGCTGCATCTCACCTGGGCTGCCAGGTCTTCCTGGGACTCCATGATAGCCTGCAAGGCCATCATCACCGGGTAAACCAGGCTGGCCTTTGACACCTCCAATGACCAGACCTGGTTCTCCTCTCAGCCCAGCTGCACCAGGTCGACCAGGCAGACCTGGGTAACCTTTGTCTCCATGTTCTCCCCTAGGATCTCCCTGTTGATACGAACCAGCACAATCATTAAACTGTAGCACTTGTATTATACTTGTTTTTATGTATAACAGTATGCTGAACTAATGAAGTACATATGTGAATATATATCATATATGTTTCTGTTCATTTTACTTTTTTGTTTTTATTTGTGTAAAAAAAATTGAAAATCTACAGAAGGCAAGTGAGATGTTTTTTTCCCCAGAGATCCCATTACAAAGTCTGATCCAAATTGTTTTATCTCCTGTGTTTATGATTCGAGAACAGGTGAAAAAATGTTTTGCTAGGTGAAAAAAAATGTTTTGCTGGGGGTCAAAAGTTTTGGCAGGTGAAATGTTGTGTTTGTTGCTGTAAAAAGCATTGCAGTTCTAAATAGGACTGAAATCATTCATGTTTTCCGCCTGGTGAGTTTTAATTTGTCAATGCATTCTAAACATAATGCACGTATAATTAATTATATTGTGTGTTAGCACAATTTATTGTGCCGTAGCTAGCAGGCTACCGGTAGATTAGCACTGATTTCTAGACAAGAGAAAGACGTGACAGTAAGGTAAAAAAAAACTCACCAAAAAGAAAACATTAATGCTCTCAGGCCTATTTAGAACATGTGGTAGTGGTACCCTTGTGCCCTCCTTTGACACAAATGGGTAATGGGTAACAACAAACACCTAAAAAAAAAACCTGACACACACAAAAAAATATTTGCCAAAACTTTTTTTTAATCTATTTTCACAAATGAAAAAAGAGGGGAAAAAGATCCTGGCAAAACTTTTTTAAAGTTATTTTTGTACTTGTTCCACAGGTGAAAAAATAAATTAAGGAACTTAGAAACCCTTTTCTCACCTGTTCTTGAGTCATAAACTCAGGAGAGAGAACAATTTTGATCAGAGTTAGAAATTACATTAGAAAAAAAAAATCTTGCTTGCCTTTCAGGACTTCTGTAAAAACAATAAATATATTTCAACAAAAAAACTAAAACGCAAAGCAAAAACACCAAAAAAATCCAAACAACTGTAAAACTTGTCATTATCATAAGAGGTGTGAAAAGGATAGAAGAGAACATATTATGATGAAACCCTAATGCACAAAATTGATTTTTATTTTATTTTATGGATTACAATTTATTTGAAAATGAAAAGACATTTAAACACTCATTTTGTTGATTTCAATCAGTCACTGAAATGAACACAAACATGACACGTAGTTACAACATCAAACTGTCATTATGGAGAGGATTGGTGGACTCACTGGAGGACCTTGGCTGCCAGGGAAACCGGACTGACCACCTAGGCCTGGGGCACCAGGTGCTCCGAACTCACCATCATGCCCGGGAACCCCTTGGTCTCCAGGATATCCTGTGGAGATCACAAGTGCCACACAACCACACACATACATACAGCACAAACACACACAGCAGAAGTTATTGTTTGTTTCCTGGTCCACCTATAGCCCTGGTACTGATCTGAAATGAGATAAGTTAACAGGTACACTGCACCTTTCTGTGTGGCCACATTTAAGGCACCTTTCTGGCCTTTTGGACCTGGCACACCTCTGAGCCCAGGAAATCCCTGCAAGACATTATAAAAAGTTTAAGAAGGGATTAAAATGAAAAGAATGGAAAAATTGATAATAGATGTTATGCAACTTTATTTTTCTTACAGGGAATCCTTCATTTCCTTGGGGACCTGGATCTCCTGAATCACCCTCTTGACCAAACTCTCCAGTCATCCCAGCGTCACCAGGGTTACCAGCAGGGCCAGGTGGCCCAGGTAGAGAGTTCACGACAGTGCACGCACATTCCCCATGATCACCTAAATGCACACACCAGCCACACATTACCCACATAGTGCAAGTATATCAAGAATTTAACACATTATGAGAAAATACTCCAGAAAACATATGTTTTTAAGAAATAATCTACTATTCTTTAGCAAAAACAGTACATACCTTTCATTCCTTTGAAGCCTGCATTGCCTGGTCTTCCTCTCCCACCCAGAGCCCCTTTGAAGAACTCTTCCCCTAGTGACACACAGATTGAAATACAACATATAAAAGAGACATTTAAGAAATTGAGGGAGATAAAATATTAAAACATTAGTTTAAAATTGTTAAAACAAATGCAATGTCATTCTCTCACTCACATGTTCCTTTGGGACCTGGGGGCCCCCTGAACCCTGGGCGCCCATCGATGCCTGGGGGTCCTACAGTGACAGCAGGGAGTCCTGGTTCCCCTTGTTGGCCTTTCTCCCCTGCGTCTCCCTTGAAACCAAATGGCCCTATGAAATCAAATACTGACACACAAAAAGAAATTAAAATGTTTGGCATTTAGCTCAAACGTCATTTTGGAAAAAGAGATGTGAAGGGTTTGAAAAGATGTTGTATTTTTGTCTTGTATGTTTTAGATCTCGCAATTTACATTTACCTCTGTAAAGTCACAGGTCCTGTAAAGACTTATTGATGGTTTGGGTATAAAGAAACTAGAAAGAACTATACCACCTTGTTGAATGCAAGGTTGAGAAAAGTTTCAGCATTAGAGATATACAGTATATGAGATTTGCGATTTATTTAAATTTGGATTAACCACAGCCTAAATTTAAAAAAAAAGTCCACCTCATCATCTGTAGTCTAACTTTGTTACTCTAATAAATAAGATGTGACTGTTAAAAACACATAGATTTAACTGTACATGCATCATGTGTAGTATGTGAGTAACTGTTTCTTCCCCTTTTAGCATTTTGTGTCTCTTCTCCCACTCTGTCAGCTCTTGGTGGCACTTGGTTGTTACTCTTTTCTGATCCACCGTCTTTACTCTCAAAACACTTTCCCCTACACTCCTTTTAAATGTGTGACTGACTTTTTTGCTTCTGTCTACAGACCTTGTTGCTGTGTGTGAGAGGCGGGACGTCCTGAGGGTCCAGGGAGGCCTTGGTCTCCTATTGGGCCCCTTTCTCCTAGTGGACCCTGCTCACCAGGGAGGCCAGGAAGACCAGCTTATCGAGACAAAGAAGATGCAATTATTAACATCTGTTCGACACGTAAATTCATATTGATCCAGAAAGCTTTTGCTTGCAAGATAACAACGGAATGTTATGATTTTAAAGTTGAACTTGAGTAATTTCACTTTTCTCCACAGAGTTTCATTTCAAGTGATTACTACTTTGTACATGTTAACATTTCTCAAGCAGAGTGGGTTCGTCTTAGAATTAAACCATTTTTGTTTTGTTTCTGTTGGCAGATTTTTGGACTGCTTCCCTGCTTTTAATCAACTCACCGTCTGAAGACCCAGGCCCAAGGGATCCTGATGTAATCAGCTCTCCTGCATCACCTCTGTCTCCCTGAAACACAAACTAGATGTCAGCAATACAGTATTCGGTGGCTGCAGGTTCACTTCTTACTAACACTGACCAGTTTCATACAGAACGAGATTTTGAAAATCTGATAACAATGTTGCTTATTTTGAGGAGAGTAAAAGCATGATATCATGTTAACTGAAATATGTCCTCACAATTACTGACTATATGAAACCCTGTTAAAGCTGTATGGTATGGACACAGAGATGTTTTAATTGCTGCACTGTTCCTTCAAATGGAAATACTATAGATGTCCCGTGGCTCATTTTATACACATTTATTGAACATTCAACCACACATGATGGTATTTTTTGGAAACTGTGGAATCTCCAGTAGAATTTAAAATGAAGTCTTATTGCTTTGAACAGGTTTGTAATGCCTTTTTACTTTTAACTCCTAACCTCTTCATTCGCTTAAATTTCTTCAAATTCATTTAAAAAAAACCCCCCCAAAACAAATACAACTTCTTCCTTATATATATTCTGTAACTGCATGTTCCAACACTCAATTGACGTTATATGATGTTTACACTGAGTGAAATATTGCAACCTTTACATCAAATGGAAATATTCTGTATGTCCTGCATAATTTTACACACATTTCCCCAAAATTTAGCTTGACACATTTGGCATTTTTGAAAATTTGGGGATCTACTATATTTTTCATTGTCCCTTTAGCTGGTGAAAAAAACATCACACTAAAATTTCAACACATAGATACAGTGAATTTATGGTGTTTGTGTAATAATAATGAGATGAAACTCAATGAAGTGACTTGTTTGTTGTTTGATTTATATGTATACTTATCTATAGCATGCTTAGTGCAGCTTGAAAGCTGCAGCCTGTGGATTTGAGTGAACATATTTTATGTCAGTCAGTTAGGAACAGTTTACATACATAATTCATGATTATTGGTCACACTCAGCTGTTTTCTCACCTTAGGACCATCTCTACCTATTGGTCCTAGTTCACCAGAATCCCCCTGAAAGAGAGTTTTGATGATTACGTTTTAAAATAACACATCATTTTAATTAGATAATACAGTGATGGTGCAGAATCTGACATCTTTCACACAAACATACCCTTGGTCCAGGCCTCCCATTTGCACCAGATGGTCCCTAGAACAGCATCCAATACAGTACATAAAATGAACTTATCAGCGATAGAGGACAGAGTTTAGCTAAATATGTAGAAATGTGCATGTGCTCACTCTTGGTCCAGGGAATCCCATAACACCTTTTTCTCCTTTGTTGTCAGCCTGAGATAAATCAACAAAAAAGGAGAAAGATCAGCAGATGAAATAGCATTTTGTGGTGTATGTGTGTGCTAATGTGAACATACACATGTGAGGAAATGTGTATGATCGACCACAGGTGACCACATACCGGATCTCCGATTTCTCCTTTCAAACCCTTTATTCCTCGTGATCCCTAAAATAATGAAAGTAGAGGGGTACAAATGTCAGTAATGGTGACACTAATCTCATTACAGCAGGTTTAATGAATAGAGATAAACACATTTTTGTTGAGGTACAGACCGGGGGTCCGTAGGGGACCAGAATGAGAGAATGAGTAGAGTTTCCTGGAGGCCCTGGTGGTCCGATTTCCCCCTGTGGTGAAAGTAGGAAGTGCAACAAAAGTCAGCCAGTCCAGAGAAAAACAAATCATGGCGTGGGAAAGTACACATATAGACCTCAAATGGAAATGAAGGAGGTGATTTGTGACTTAAATAAAATCTGGATTTTTCATACAAAAACAGCAAACAGACTTGACTAATATCCATTAGTGATGCATTTGACAAACAAGGTCACTCACTCTGTCTCCTTTGAGTCCTTTAAGCAAATGGGTCATAGTGCCCTGTCCAGAAAAAAACACAACACTATAAGCTGCATTCATAAATTCAAACTCCCATTTGCCATGGGTCACATGCTGAGCACAGTATAAGATAACATCTCACGTAGTATTTACACAGTCACACACCACAATTAAATTATATATTGCATCAAATATATTGCTGTTAAGTTACCTTTTGTCCTTTGGGACCTGGAGGCCCTGGGGGACCCTAGAAGATGACACAAATGGGATCCTTATAAGCACTTTGCATCATAATGACTGGGCTTCAAAAATGTCAAATGACACCTGAACAAATGCATATATACACACACGTACTTTTGGTCCTATGAAGCCTCTGTTACCCTCCCGTCCTGTGTTTCCTGGAGGCCCCTGTTAAAATCAAATGAAAGATGGTACAGAAAGATTGCAATTGGGAGAAAGTAAGGTTAAGATAAGTTGTTGGTATAAGGAAATTGAGAAGTTAGTATTTCATGTGACAATATTAAATGTAATAACCACGATCTGATAAATATGATCAGTATACTGTATCAAATATTTAAATAATATGTCTTACAAATATTCCATTGACCCCTGGTGTGCCTGGATCTCCCTGTGGAAAGATATTCCAAGATTAATTAATTTAATGAGACCAATATGACTTTGTTGCAGCAATATTAAGTTTTAAATTTAACTCGACCATATTTGATGTGAACTATTGCTCCCCAGGTCTCACCCTGAATCGCTCCATGAACACGCTCATCTCCAGGGAGTCTCCCTTCTCTCCCTTCCTGCCATATTGTCCCTGAGAGAGGAAACACAAACACAGGAAGTCACTTACAGGAAATCAAACTCTGCATTTGACAAATCACTATCAATACAGGTTTAGAGTTGTACTTACAGGAAAACCAGGTGAGCCATTGTAACCAATTTGTCCTGGTAACCCAGACTCTCCCTGAGTCCCATTACAACCATCTGCACCTGGCCTCCCCCTGGGCCCAGCTTGTCCTGGGTGGCCCTGCAGAGCAAAACAATCAGAATACACTGCAAGCAGAGATTGAATCAACATTGAGTCAACATACAGTATAGCAAGCTCCTGTAGGACTTACAGGAATGCCATCATTTCCAGAAAACCCAGGTACGCCCGTCATTCCCTGTGGAGCAACACGAATTCCACATTAAACACAAAGAACTGCCACTGTGAGGATTTTTAGCAACTATACACTAAAAAAGAGGGATACTTTACCACATTTCCTTTTGGACCTATGATGCCACCATGGCCACGGTCACCCTTCTGGCCCTTGTGTCCTTGGATGCCTAAATCACCTGGTCTCCCTTGAGGCCCCTGGTGTCCCTGGAGACCAAGAGGCCCAGGGTGACCCTGAGATTGTGAAAGTAGAAAGAAAAAGACAGTTAATATATGTCCAGTCAAGAATATAGAGATAAGGGTAGAAGAAGCACATTCAAAGAATAATACATTTCTCTGTATAAAAGTTATTATTATGACATGAGTTTCATAGGCTAACATTATTGGTATCTGGGGTAACAGGATAGGTAATGCAGTAGAAAAATGTAACTCACCTGTTGAGAATAGAAGAATTATAGGAGAGATTTGAAAATAGGATGGTATGGGTACAATAATCAAAGTATCACAACAACACATCACAATGCATGACAAGACAGTAAAAACAATGTTAGACTTAATGTAATGACTGACTATTTGACTCTCTTAACTATATTTACTCCATTTTGCTCTGTTCATCACAAGGGGGAGTCATTCACTTCTCTATTACTAGTGAATTCTGTCCTCCAGCAGTCCAAGCTCTCTACACCCATCCAGTGGTTAAACATTATTCTCACACAAGTCCACTGTCAAAAAAGAACAAGTAAATAAAATAAAACATAACTGCTAGACTTAGAAAGCCAAAGACGCACGTCAACAAAAAAAACAAAAACATGATGCATTTCATTCCTCTTACTTCTTTTTTGTTTAAGGAGAAACCATGCAAAACAATGAGATATGCTCAAAAGAAAGTTACTTTAAGATGAAGTGTAACATATTTAGTGACATCCAGTGGTGAGTTTGCAGATTGCAACCAACTTAATACCCCTCCTCCATGCCCTCCCCTCCCCAGCATGAAAAAGAACCTACGGTGGTTGCAAAACTTGTGAAAAATGTGAAAGGTCCTCTCTAGAGTCAGTGTTTGGTTTGTCTGTTTTGGGTTACTGTACAAACATAGCCTCTGAGGAAGAGGACCTACTCCCAAATACATATAAAGGGCACATTCTAAAGTAACAAAAACACAACAATTCTTATTTTCATGGGATTTTACACTAATTTAAATTTACTTATGAATATTATATTCCATTTCTGCAAATATTTCTGCCAATCCCCCTAGATCTTGCACACTTGTTGCTTAATATATTCCTGTATTAGAAAAATCTGCCTGGAAACAGTTTAAAGCATGTAATAACCAGTAAGAACCTCTTTATCTCACACGCAACTGAGAGACCCTTTAAGAACCCCCTACACACACATGCATATAATGCTATTTCAAGACCTGCCAGCTAGAGCACTGAGCAGATCAAGTTAAAGTAGATAACAGACAAACCATACAGAAAACTGTAAAGTCAAAGTAAAGGGCTGTTTAAAAAGGATTTTGATGACTGACTATTTGAAACTGCAGCCGGCTCCCTAATCTGTAAGCTAAATATTACAATTTGATTATGATAGCCAGTGTGGTGAAAGAGAGAAGACAGGCAGGCTGATAAGAATGAAGGAAAATGTGAGTCTGGCAGTGGCAGACGTTATGTGTCTGGTTTCCAAAATATACCTCTGTGACAACCTTGTTTTTAAAATAATAATCACAATCAAGAAAAGTGATTAATAGTGCATTCACATGTCTGAGAGGGGCTGGACAGAGAAGAGACAAGGACTGGTGGGATGGAAACATATTCATATGAGGAAATCCCTTTGCAAAGGGTTGAGAAACACATGAGGTCGGCGATACCATGAGAACTGGGTATGTTTGTATGGTCTGGGAGGTCAGGGGTTCAGCAACTGATGACCTCTGAGGTTTCAGGGGCATGACAGTGTTCTTGTGAGAGCCAATAAACACAGTGACGCTTTCCCTAGACAGAAATACTCTGGGGCTGGCCAAATGATGTTAGAACCAAGGGTTTCAAAGGAATTAATAAAACTGCAGGGAGCCTAAACAATGTCAGACAACAATTTAAACAAGCCCACAGACACATCAGCTGGAGATAGTGTGAGATAAGGCCACGGATGAACTCGTATAACTGATGGCCAGATGTTTGTGCATATGTAAATGCAGCCTGTGTGCGTGTGTAGAAGTCAAGAGCTTTGTCTATGGGTGGCTTTTTGAAAGAGGAGATGTGTGTTTTGTCTTCAGTCTCAACACTTCAGCTGTTGCCTACAGAGCAGACAACTGACAGAGAAGAGTCCTGTCAAAACAACTCACAAATACTGGGCGGTGTGCTGTGATTCTTTACATGGAATCAGCTGGATTGCATTAATTAGGCATTCACCTCATAAAAGGAAGAAAACACCATAAAATGGACAGAAAACATTCACAAAAAGCATGAATCATATACTACACTTATTCATTGCATAATTAAGAGCCAAAACGTCATACTGGCAGCTCTTTTACAGTTGTGCTTTAAGCTAAATGCTAATGTCAGCATGCTAACATGCTCATAAAGCCAATGCTACAATATTGATATTTAGCAGGTCTACATTAGTTTTACATTAGTAACCATCATATTTAGTGTGTGCATGCTAACATTTGCTAATTAGCATACAAAAAGTAGGCCACAGCTGAGTCATAAAATGAAGAATTTATTAGACAAATTTACATATTTTACTTGATGATGGCACTACAGGAAAAGTCAGAAAACCTGATTATCTGACCCAATTACATGTTTTATTTCATTCGGTTTCAAGAATCCATCCAGTATTTGTAAAGATATTTCACTCTGAGCCTCAATTGTTGACCTCATGGTGGAGCTAGAGGAGAAGTTAATGTCAGAAGGATTCATTTCTCCTACATATATTTCTTGGATAAGTGAAAACTCCAACATTGTCAAAATTTGCATCATTTTGACAATATTATAGATGTAATTGAATATGAGAATGTAAGTTTATATGTAGAAAGAAGCCTGTTTTCTTTTTTTATTAAATCCCTTGTTCCCTATTGTTATTGTGAAAAAAAGAAGTATGAAGTAAGGTGAACTTCTCTCATAGATAGTTACAGTTGTAAATCATCATCCTCATAAAAAGCAGAATAATAAAGCTGACTAATTCACTGAAGACAAATGGTTCTGTCAAAGTGATAATTTTGCTATAATTCACACAGAGGGAGAAGCAAAATATACAGTGACAGAAGGGAGGAGTGGGGTAAGCTGGAATGGTGTGTCGTAATTCAAAAGTGGCTTATGTCTCAAATAGACTGTGCATGTGTGTGTATGTGTGTGTTTAAGTGCATAACAGATCCTTGTCTAGAGCACTTGCATGGTACACTATGTGCACTGTTCTATATCTTTCTACATGCCGTAAACACAGGGCTGATAAATGCCAGTCTCCTTTCATAGGTGATAACCAGGGAGATGCTTCTAAGTGCATATTTGTGTGGACTGCTATGATGCTGGACTTAACGTAAACACTCAAAAATAAATGTAGGCTACAGTGCGAAAACATTTTTCACCAGCAGTTAAGGGCCTCAGAAATGGAACCTTGAATCCTACATTAAAGTACAAAGTTTCTCCTTATAACCTTAGTTATAAGGAACTACAGTCAGTTAAGGCACCACAATGTTGGGGACAAGCAAGTAGCCTACATTGTGTTATGGGTAGGAAGTTAGTGAGGGATAAAGTTCTGCCCACTCCACATTGAAGGGGAAAATAAAGGTAGATCAATGGTATTTTAAATATCGCTTAATGTGACATGTTTTTTGAAGTATATAATTGTACATCTCAAGGGAACAAATGGTGGGGATTTAAAACCTGACCTGAAATAAATGGTACCTTAATCTTCACCTATACCCCTGTACTGTACCCTGATAAGGTACTCCAACTGGTAAGCTTTAGTACACCAAAGGGTGCAAGTATGCTCTACCTTTGTATGCTTCAAACAAAGTTCTTCTAAGTACTCATATCATCTAACAGAGCGAAGAGTGTGTCTCACAATTTTTGTAGCTTTCCCTCATATTCAGGTCTACTTCACACAGCAATATGCCAGGTGTGCAGATGTGAGAGAGTCTACAGGTTTTTTTTTAACTTCTCTGTCAAGCTTTATTTGTTCATTCTTCACACAAAATGTCTGTTAATTTGAATGTGCACAACTGAGTGCAACTCCATGAAGGCCTTCCAGGAGAGACAGTCCTTAAGTGTTCGTCCTTATCCTTATTTGTACGATTTATTGCCCTGCAAATAAAATGACACACAAAAGTTAAGAACTCTTGAAAAGAGACTGGGGAATAGCGCAATGCAGCCTGAAGAAGGCAATGAAGGCAAGCTTTATACTGGTTTTAGTGAGACCATTTGGAACGCTTGAGAATGAATCAAATCGACCAGACCTGTTCCATACAGCATACTGTGTTGTTCCATTAACACTTGGGACACTCAACATTTCTCCTCTCCTACATCCTCTCTTGAGCTTAGTGTCTCCAGTCCTCCACACTATTCACTGCTCCTCCACAGCTTTACTTCCTCCACACTTTAACACTCCAATTCTTATCTGCTCACACTACATTTCCTCACTTCCTCTCAACCAACTCTTGAGCACTCTCACATTCCTTTTTTTTTGTACCTTCCTTTTTATGCCTGTTTTCACTTAGTTTCCAGTCTCTGCTGGGGGGACTAACATGCAAGCCAAAACCAGCCACAGTTCAAAAGATGACCAAAAAGCATGGGTAAAAGACATATTACAATTGTCTTCTTCTTCTCATCACTAAACAACTGAAAGATTTTTAAAAAAAAGTCTGAGTGGTGATGCAGCAGCTGGTGGATAGAAAGAAGAAATGCAGAATAACAAATAGCAGATAAGAAAGAAAAAAACATCCTGCTACAGCATTATATAGTCAATTTCTGTGTGCTCTTAAAAAAAAAACGTCTTAGATTTATAAAAGGACAAACACACATGTATTTTTAAGTCTGAGTTTCCGTCTTTGAAGGCTGGTCATGACTTTAATAGATTATGAAGCCTAGGAAACATGTGTTGCCCTACAGCTTTTTCTGTAACTGTAGCTGTCTGTGCTCCTTCCTTTTTTCTGTCACAAATGGGTCACGTCATACCTTTAGCCTCTTGTCTCGTGAGTTCCATAATGGGATACGACCAGCCATCAATCAGCACTCAAATCTACTGAGGTCAGAGAGGGGATGAGGCAGACAGTAGCTCACAAGTGACTAATAATCTACATAAGCTTAACTTTTGCTTGCAGCCATCAAGGCACTGCTGACAGTAATCAAGTCTGTATTCCATGGTCGTCATTTTGTAAAAGGTAACACTTGTACAGAGTACAACAACAGACATGCAGGTACAGAGTAGATAAAAGTAGCAGAAATAAAATGTTAACACTAAGTTAATACTATAAGGCCCTTCAGTCCCTCCTTCTTTGAAAGAAATGAGTGATTAACTAATAGCAATGTCTAATTGTTTAATATAATACAGTAGAAGGCTCCAGATCTGTGAGTCTGTGTGAGGTGTTGTGATTGGGAAGGCATGTTTAAAAAAAAAAAAAAAAAACTTTTCTTTTTTTTTTCATTTAAGGTCTCAGTCCAAGCTAAACAAGGACACTAGGGGGTAAAGTCAGCAACTATCATGCAGTTGGCTAAAAAGAGAGGAACTGATAGACAGGAGGAGGAGAGTTTAAATAACAGGATAAGGATAAAAAGTAAAAATATATGGCAATAAAACAAAGAGTGACACTTAATACCTGCAAGAAATAAAGATTGTTAAGAAGCAGACAAAAAAGAACAATTGTAAAAGAGCGATAAAACACCAGCCCTTCCCACACTAGTCTAGCAACTGGTGTCTGCTTTATCTGATCACTTCTCAACTCATTTGAGGAGATATAAAACTACCACACACACACACACACACACACACACACACACACACACACACACACACACACACACACACACACACACACACACACACACACACACACACACACACACACACACACACACACACCCTGGCTGACTGAAAAAATGACTGAGGCTGAGGTGTGTGAGGATGGGATGCTGATAGGGTAAAAAAATATCTTTCTTTCTGCAACAAGGCAGAAAGAAATATGCAGTGTCAGATGAACACAAGATCTCAAATCTCAGATCTTTCTTAGCTCCTCTAAGAAAGACTGAGTCTAAGAAAGACCTCTACCATAGCAATATTTTAGTCTGAGATTAACCCCTTCATTCATTTATCATATATTTTGCTGACAGCAAGATGTCCCAGCTCCATGTTTTACAGCTGTAGGAATGTGTGAGGAGGATTTTGGACAGCCTCCTTCAGTTAAGTCTGACATGTGAACCTCTAGATGAGGAGAAAATGGGTTTACAGGTGATTTGAACCAAACCTCTGAACTAACCATGGCTGTGTGGATTCCTGTGATGCTTTTAAAGATCCAGAAAATCAGGCGTTAGCCAAGGATTACTGGTGAGGTTCACGTTTCTCTGTCTCTTTCACTGATGTGCCAGAATATTAAAGGGTAATTTCACACATTTATCCCTATAGGTTTTGAGATATATTTGGTTAGGAGGATGAAGAGGCCCTGAATCCTACTGAGATTTCTGCTGCCACTACAGCACAATGTAGGTAAGTGAAATTTCATCAGCTGTGTTAGCGGCTAAAATTAATATTTGAAAGGTTCAACAGCTTAATCTCTTTTGAGACAATGTGCATGTTTCTCTGAATGAGTATTTATTTTGAGGAGAATAACTTCAGAAAAAACTGCTCACAGGGAGATCAGTGGATTAAGAAAAAGAAAGAAGAAGAAGAAAAAAATACATATACACACACAAATATATAATACATATGTATAATATATGTGTGTATATGTATTCATATATTTATACACACATACACACACACACACACGTATGTATATATGTATTTATATATAATGGAAAGTTATATGCATGGACAGATGGCATTACAGTTATAGAAAATATGTGTTTCTCTCTAAATTTGGGTGAACCCCCTCTATACAAAGAGCTACCTAATGGCAGCTTAACTTTTTGTTTCTGACCACACCCATAAGTGAAACCCAGGTTTTCAGCCTGGGTTCAGTTGCTATTTAAGAGTTTGTAAATCTAGGATTATACAGGATATTTGACTTGTTTTTTAATTTCCGTCTTTTCCCATAGTCATGCTCAAACAAATGTCTCAAAGTGTGTACATTTTTTACTTTTGTAAATGTGGTTGGATTTCTATCTGACATATTTACATGTCCTCTTCACTGCAGCACTTAACCCTGCTAGTGCCTTCATGACATCTGATCCATATCGGAAAAACTCTGAGAAAATTCCTGTTCACACTGTCCAAATATAGAGCAACCCACCCCTGTGTGTGTGTGTGTGTGTGTGTGTGTGTGCGTGCATGTATGCGCACGCATGTGTGTGGGTGTGTTTGTATTTCTCATTCTTAAATCAGATATATTAAAAGTTCCCCCGTCTGACACCATAAATTTCATCTGGGCCCAGACTGTCCCCTGAGGCAGACGGTTTGGGAATGACCCACTAAGAGCGGGATGGGAACACAGCCCATTGCACAAACCTCTGACCTCAGAGTGGAATAAAATAAATCAATAAACAACTGGCCGGAAGCTCCCTCTGTTGATTCATCTGTCTGCTCGGAAAAAATGAGAACTACATTCAGGACATTTTGTAATTTTAGACAAGAAATGGGCAGAGCTACTGGTAGGTAAAAAAGGGTCAACAGAGATAAGCAATTATGATAAATGGCAGGAAAATCAAAACATTTATCATGTCTTAGAGGTAAACATGAAAATAGTCTATCTTAAAACAATATCCAGGGGCCCATATGACTATTTATACCTGCTGTAATCATTCATCCTGTTCGTCTTGAGGAAAATCCTTCCAAATGTGCTTTTAATGGAAGTGATGAGGGACAAAATCCACGGTCCAGATTATGATTATTCAGCAATCTGAGTAACTCAAATCAAATGAGTATCTTCCAAAGTTACTGTCTTTTTAGTATGAAATTACCATGTTTTACAATACCAGTCAAAAGGTTGGACACACTTTCTAGTTTAAGTGAATGGGAAGTTGTGTTCAAACTTATTATGTTTCTCCTTAAAAAAAATGAACACAGTAAAACTACATGATCACTAGTAGGGTATGGGGTTAAAATAATAAAATAATAATATGATATTTTCACTTTCGTCTGGACGGATGAATGAATTCAATACTAAAGAGCTGCAACTTTAAAGCTTTGATTTGACTAACACACGGCTGAAGCCTCCTTTACCGAATGTTTGGGATGTTTTTTTTCTTTTAAACAGCACAAGGAGTGTAGATTTTATCCTGCGTCACTTACAATCGAAGCACATTAGGAAGGGATCTTATCATTGCCAGTTTGAAGACAAGGAATAATTAAAGCAATAAAAACCTGTTCAATATTCATTTTGGTACCTGACTACTGTTTAAAAACTGACTTGGGAAAAAAGTGAACCTAATATTCATTAAAATGTACCAGCTTAGATTAGCATTATCTGTCTTCTACTTGTTGTTTTGTTGTGTTGAAGCTGTAGCATGTGGAAGATATTTGCTTTGGGAGAGAAACATTTAGTCCATGACTGATCTTAACAAGAAATAGCATCTGTCCTGAGGACATGCAGACACAGATACCTGCACATATTCACTATCTTCCAAACTTCTACTCACACATAAACAGAGATTCAACACCTCCTTTGCATGGATACAGGATATTTATACTTCTCTAAATTGACTTTGTTGAAAACAGTGTTAATGCCATGACTTGCCCTTCTAGTGGTTGTGTATACTGTATTTCCTCAGAAATAACACCAGAGTCTAAACAGAATGACTGGAGCTATGCAGTGTGATCAGTGTCCTCTGATGTCATTGGTGTGGGCCTGGGCACTCACAGCTACCTACTTCCACAGAAACAACTACAGATGGCAATGAGTGCACTTACGTTCACACAACACTCGTACTCGTGTAAACTGGTGAACTCATGGTGAGTGTCTCTGTGAGAAGCCTGCTGAGAGCTGAGGAGTATTAACAGCATGTGATGATGGGCTAGGTGCATGAAACCGAGAATATGACAAGGAATTAAATCAAGAGAACAGGGGGAGAATGAACAGGAAAGAATCGAGGAATCAAAGTTGAACAGAGGATATGAAGGTATAGGGAAGGTGGCGTGAAAAGGGAGGAGAGAGAAGGAGAGATGTGAATGAATGGTTAAAGAAGGACAAATGTACAAAAAGGAGGGAAGTAAAAAATAAACAGAACAAAAATAAAGCAGGATTTAATGGGTGTAAGGAAAGAAATATGTAACAAGTAAGAGAGGTAAAGAAGAAACTAGGAAAGGAAACAAGGGAATAAGAAAATAGGCCATGAAGGCAGATTTGAGCACATGAACACTAAACGTCTGCCCTTTCTCTCTGACTCACACAAACTTGGGTTCCGACACTTCAGTGGATTCGGTCCCACCATTCTGCGACCCAGCTAACATATATGTTTTTCTTGGACACATTTCTCTTGGACTCATTTCCTAAATATCCGCATCCCTTCTACATGATGCCCAGGGGGAAACAGGACTCAGGAATTAGAGGTTAAGGGAAGGCTTGAGGGGTTTGGTTAGGAGGACGAGGAGGGCCCTCAACTGGGTGCCCCAGGGAGGACTCAGGCAGAGTAAATAAACAGCTGTAGATGATGTTTAGATATCTATGAGAGTGTGTTTAGATCTCCTGGCTGCAGTCAGGGAGGTCAGCTTTCCAAATCCCCCCTGCTGGAAAAAAAGTCCTACCTCTGAAAATACTAAATGACCATGTTGGATCAGAGCAGATATAAAATTATACAATAAGACTCAAAGAAAAAAAAAAACAAGGCCATGCTGAACAGGCTGCAGGTGGAACAGCAACCTGAAAACAGCATCTGATGAAGAGTGTTCCATGATAAATTTAAAATGCTTAGTTACTGTGGAGACAAACCTCCATTCAGAAGTTCCTCTGACTCATCTACATGAAGTTTCTCATACACAGAGAGATTGAAAGAGAGAGATTTCAACAAATGACATTCAGACAAACAACATACATATATTGTGACTCGCTTCATTTGTCCTGAAGTCTTCTGTTAACCTTTCTTCAACCACTCAACACAGAGTGGTTTGTCCAGTTTACATTAGAATTAATGTGTTTAGACTGAGCTCATTTTTGCATGCACACGTGTCAATTTCACAAAACACGTGCACACTTATGTGCCAAAGATCTGACAGCATCCTGACCAGAGAGGACTACTAATGACCAGAGGTTGGACTGAAGCTGACTATGTATGTGTGTGTGTGTGTGTATCAGAGAGAGAGTGTGCATGTGTGCTGCTTTGTTAAGGGTGTGCTTAGAGCAGAACAGCTTGGACCTCCAGCTATCCCAGGGGTCTCTGGGGCCTGACACCTGTGCCATTGCCTCACGTTAGAGGAATGAGACTTCTCAAGTCTGTGGTCCAAGCACATGTGTGTCTAAACAGGACACAGCTGCGGCTTGTGTGTATATATGTGTTTGTGTGTGTGTGTGTGTGTGTGTGTGTGTGTGAATGTGAGAAAGAGTTAGATGTGGCGCACAGACTCAAATGAGGTGTTGCCCTCACCTCCGAGATCAACCACCTGTGTGCCTGTATCATGTGTCTGCATGAGTCTGGGTGTGAGTCTGTGTGTAATGAGATCCATTATGGGTGTGTTGCCTCTATAATCCCACTGTTACATTTATCACTGTGATTATAATGCTATTACAGCTCCCATACAGTGGACCACTCAGTGCACAGCGTGTCTGTTTATAAAAGTCCACCATGGAAAACTATTTCCTCAACAAATGTACTCTGACGTCATGTATCGCACCCGAGGGCACAAAGGAATGTATATTGAATTATATATGATGTGTAAAAGTTTAACGGACCACAGGAGCTATGGGGAAGTCTTAGAAAATTTAATTCTTTGTCTAATTTTTTTTCTGTTGGTATTTTTCATATGGATCTCATAAAAACATCTTCCACTAAAACATAATGATCACTAGTAGATTATGGGTAAAAATGATAATGATAGTTTTAATGCCTTAATTTATTAAGCAAACATACCAAACAAATGATAATTCTAGCCACTCAAATGTGAAGATTTGCTGCCTTTCTCTATTTCACATAGTTGTAAATTGAATATCCTTGTGTTTCTTGAATGCTGTGGACAAGCAATTTGAAAATGTCATAATAGGCTTTTGGCTATTTTGAATTCTAGTGGAGTCCTAAAAAGCTTCATGTGGAGCTTCTACATATTGCTTTCCAAATGGGTGAGAAATACAACAATACAGAAGAAGACCCAAGTCTGGAAAAACTAGATTTACAGTGGAATACCCAGCTGTAGATTTGGCTCCGATTGATATGGACCTCAGCCAGTCACATTAGCATCAGGGATACCCATGTAATCCTCAAGGTCTTTTTTGGCAACTTCCAAACCATCCATCTGGCCCAATCCACAGTCCAATTTTGCCATCCTGGAAAAGTTTGGAATTTTCCCACATGGGGATGTAACACCCACTGCCACTCCAGCTGCAATACACATTCCTGGATACATAGGTCTGTGGATGGATATGATTACCAACTGAGACTTCACATGGTTACAGATGTAAAATTGCACTGAGGTGATCCTCCTAATTTCTGAAAGATGTAGATGGTTTAGAGTGGGGGCAATGTTTGACTCTGACCTTGTGCCATGAGGAAGAAAAACTGCAAGACCGATCACTTTAGTCACATATTGCATACATTTTCCAAAATTACAGAGGGATCAGTACATGTTGCACACAGAGACTCAATCCCTGCTCCTGAGAAAAAAGCCTGCACCGAAAACATGTCTTTCTCAGAAAAACTGGAAATACTGGAAATAAATATTAGTGGACTTAGACAGGATCTAATTGTTTCCTCTGCAACCGGCCCCCGATGTAGGTTTCACAACAAGGCCTGATGGGTAACACATGGCGTTGCTGTGGTGTCCCACAACCCTGGTCACATTTTCCAATAGCCCCAAGGTCCGTCTTCGCCAACCATAACATTTCCTAACTGCTTTCGGCAAATTAAACACATTCATCCCAGAGGATGAAGAGCATTAACACCTCATTTACCCAACATTCCTGATTATTATTATAACATAATATCTATCTATTACAAACTGGACAGATATGATCTTTTCAGTGAGATGGACTAAACTGGTAACAGGAAGTGTACATGAGAGAATAACGAGGAAACAATTGAGAAACGGGGAGAGGTCTGTTACAGGACATAAAAGGAACTTATTGCCATATTTCTCAGTGATTAGGGATGAAGTTGCTTATGTTCAGAGTCCATTGAGGTAAAAATCTCCCAGCCACAATGCGAAACAGAATATCTTATTATACTCATCTTGATCCACCTCATTTGTCCTCGGTTACATTCACACCATGTGTTCTGGCTGATGATATCATCAAGGCCAGTGTCTGCTGCCTAAATACACACTAGGTTGCACAAATAGTGGACTACTGAATGACTGTACTGTCAGTGGCGAGGTGTAACTAATCTTTCTGCTTTCTGGTATGGTGATTATAAAAGCATAACATGTTTGTTCTAAGATATGAAATCAAAATGTTGTCATATTTGCCCAATCATTTGACTGTTTGTTAAGCCCTGTCCCCTTAGTTACTGTAGCTACAAACTTTATGTTCCCACATAGCTTTTCATTTTTTTTACTAGCTACTGTTGATTTTGAAATGACAAGTCACTGGCAGATTGTATCAGCTGTTTCTAGCTGATTGAGCTAACTTGAACTCTATGGGTTCAAAACATCTCAAGCTGACTTCCCAGAATTTTTAAAAAGGCAAAAAAAAACCCAGCTTTCTCACTAGATTATATGGAAATGGCTAATTTGCTTACCTACTGGGAAACACAAAGCAGGTTTCAAGGTTTAAAGATTTATGCTTTATTGTTTGTACTTTTAAAAAGTATGTTTTCAATTTGTTCTCGTAAATATGAAAAAAAGCTTCTAAGATAGGAACTAATGCGATTGACAAACATGGCGCTATCTCAGATAATGGATTTGGCTGAGATTGTTTGAGTGCAAATTTTACCAAAACCAATGAAGAACAGAACCGAGTTGGAGGAGCATCCATGTCCAGCCTTCACACAGTGAGGAAATACCTTGCAGTGGACATGCTAATGTAACCTACACATCAACACCACAAATTAAATACTTCTTGGCCACAATGGGTGAGTTACTACAGTAAACTAGTTAGCCAGTCTTTTGTCATTTGCATCTTAGATTAGAGTAGATAAACATACTGTTTAAATCATTCCTTGCAGTTTTGCTGTTGTTTTTGGTTTTGGAAAACTAAATAAAAAGACACAATCCTCTTAACTCCCATGTTGCTAGGCTATGACTGGTCATGCTCTGCTGCTGGGAGGGCATTAGCAAAACGTCAATATTCAGCTTTAGCAATAACTGTATCCGTGTGCTTATTTTTGTGAATGTTGGCATTTATGTCTTTTAAAAAGAGATGCTCCTTTGTCCACACAAACAATAGTCCTTGTGTTCCAAAACAGCACACATCATCTTAAACTTTGAGAGCGAACCACTTTTATAGGCTCTTAAAGCTGAACTACAGCTGGGTACAGCACAGCAGGTCAAACTGGGCTTTGACAGTGCTTGAAAAAAGACCAAAAGAGATAGGGAAAAGGATTTCTTTTGATTGTAGAGACAGATGACTTCATGGAAGAAATATGATGTGATCTTGTGATATCAATTTTCCGAGTTATAGGGAGCCTGCTTGTGTCTGAGAGCTGCACTGTATGTCTCAACCTTCTTGTTTGTTGTCTGTGACAGTGAGGTTTGCCTTTCTGTAAGGTATCAAGGTAGGGAACTCAGACTCACCAACACACATAATCTGCTTTTTTCAATCAATATATATCAATATGGTCATTGTGGTGATGCACTGAACAACCATGCAGTTCCCCTCAGTTCAGTTCCATATACAGATATTTCAGAGTCTAGGAGAGGGGGTGAAACCAGACAACCCCCATGAGGAATTTGTGATGTGTGGAGATTTAACAAGGTAGTTAAGACTTAGTGTTTCTTCTAGCATGACTTCTATGTCTCACCATTATTTTTACAGCTTCACACAGTGGCTGAGGTATCTTTCAAATCCTTCACGCGTAGCAAAAGCTAGCAAGACTATTTCTTTCCATCTTTTAACTGGGACATCATGCAAAATTAACACACAGAAACAGCTGGTTACAGTCTGTTTGTCTTAGCATCTCCCCAGACATTTCTTACTGCCCTACAGCTTTAATTTTCACACAGGACAAAAGCCAGCCTGTGATTCCCACTGAATTCCTCTTTCCAACAATCTTAGGAAAAGATAATCCTCCTGCCCAAGAGTTTTAGTGATAGCAACAGGTTTGTACTGACCTCCCCTCCCTTCCACTCACACTAAAACGTGCACCAGTTTTCATCATTGCTCCACAGTTGATAGTTCTTCCCTGACAGGCCCTGTCAAGGTCAGGGTCAGATGAGACGGACTACAGGAATGGATGAGGCTCCTGATTGCAGGTTTGGAATGAGGTGCAGCTGAAACAAAACTGCCTGTACACATCATGTCTTATTTTGATAGGTGAGGCTGAAACAGGCCCCTAATGTAAAAAGATATGCTGTCAGTCACAACAAATACATTCACTCACTTATCTCTCCTCCTCAACTGCCAGACAATTTGTGTCAATCAAAAAAGATCAAAATCACATTTGATCAGAGTTACCGATCAGTGATATTTGTAGGCTACTATATGTAGCTCTAATCAGAAGAGTTGAACATTTAAGTTCAAGAGATACACTGAGACAATTTTCTGAGGGTTAGATAAGGCCAAAATATCTGCTTCTAATTCATATTGCTACTGGTGAAAAACGTGCGTCTTTGAGTTGACTAAGAAAAATAATCTTGCTTTGCCATGAATGCCATGAATGAATTTGTGCGTTTTATGACTTGCTTTAAAATAGTTTCAGATGCTCAAGCATTGTAAAATGTTATCATTGTCAAGATGAAAAAGTCAAAACCTGAAAACCATCAAAACAGGGCAACTGTCCTTTTGGTGGAAATATTGAGAAAAGTCTTTGATCCTTTTTTAACCTACAACATTCCTCTGTGTGCTGTTACCCTGTACCTGAGCAGACGTTTAGTGCATGACATTCGTGGGCGCTGGATTCAGAGCGTACTGTAGGTATGGACTTGTTTTCATGGAACAAGGAAATCTCTGCCATTTATAGTCACAGGCAAAAAACACATAGTTGACCAAACACATGGACGATACTGTTCCCACAAAAACAGAGACCGTCTATATTAAAAAAAGATCACTGTCATTGTGCTTAGCTTCCTGAGAAATGTGTCATTTCCTGTTCTACATCAGCTGTGGCAGCCTTTCCCATGGTGGAGAGGACAGCATTTCTCCATCTGCATAATGTCTATAATGGTGCCTAAATCTCACATTTTTCTATCACACACACACACACACACGCACACACACACACACACACACACACACACACACACACACACACACACACACACACACACACACACACACACACACACACACACACACACACACACACACACACACACACACACACACACACACACACACACATCTTTCTCTCCCTACCATAGCTTCTATGCTTGGATGCTACTGTTCTTTCAAACCCGGCGCCTCTTCTTATTTCTGAGAACTGAAATGGAAAGACTCCCAGCACAAAAGACAGCATTGATCTGCTTAACATGTTTTCTGGTCAGGACGCAGGGTGCCTTGTGTTCAGTTTCTAATGCTGTCCTGGTTTTTCATGCTTCCGAGAAAGCAGGCTGTTTTGTTTCACAACACCGCCTCGCTAAACAGCTCCTGGGATTCTCAATTTCTTTATTTGGCTACACTTTAGTTTCTTTGTAGAGGTGCCAACTCTGCTGTGTGATTACAACTGTGTCCATTTTGCTCAGCTATGATAAAGTACAGTCTTGGGAACTACTTCAGATGCATTATATACCTAATTAATGTTCTCGTTACTCCTTTTTAGGTTCCTTTTTATAACCAATCTCAGAAGTGCAATCCACTTAACTGAAAGAACAATGACGACTTTTGGAAGTGTGCAGAGGGCAGCTTGATATTTTTCTCCACGCCTTCAGTGTGCACTCTGCTAAGCGAGTGGGTGGTAATGCTGGAGAGTTGGCTTGTTGAATCTATGCTCTCCTCTCAATGCAAAAAATCCATGAAAGTAACATATTTAGTCCCCACCAAACAATCTATTTCATTCTTTCAGCCTCTCACGCTCTGGCTGTCTGTCTCTCATCTCTCTCCGGATTTGTCTAGCATGAATTTATGAAGAACCTCACATGACCCTCTGTCCACTGAAACATAATCCAGTTCCCTTTTCTTCCTGCACTACTCATCTAATATATTTTTATGTTGAATATAAAAAAAATCACTTTGTTCCTTAAAGTTATAATACCTATTTGAATGCTTTTAATGTGAACTAGCACTGATAGGAAATATTTAGTTTGCATTAGCAGTAACCTAATACAGCTCCGATACAGCTGTTGGACAGTGAAAAGTAAAGTAAAATTGAGGCTGATAATAATAAGGCAAAATTACACTGGATTGCATGCATGCATCACTTTCTGTAAATCCCTCATGTGTGGGATGACGATAAAGACGAAACTACTATATAGAAAGAATATATAGAATAGGAAAAAAAATAATGAAAGACAGTATTAAAATGTTGACCATAAATAGTACAATTTCCTTAAAAAACTTGAGGATTATATATTTATCATTACTTTAATATTTCTGCTCCTCAGCTATCTCTGACTTGATGACTCAAAGGTTACAGTGATATTGCCAGGATGACCTCATTTTTGAAGTAGGTAGTCCAAACGTTGGAGTGTAGTGCATGAGCAAAATAGATAAAAAGCAGAAATATTAATGGTAAAAAAGCTTGGACACAGTGATGATGATTCTGCTACAGTAACAGAATCCTGCTACTACACAGGGCAGCCATGGCATCATGTTGATTTGTCTACAGCCGCCATGTAGCCATTAAATACCATCACCTAATTACTGCAGCTGTGTCAAGTCCCAGCCAATCCAGACAGCTGCGAAAGATCCGTTGACTCTCCTCGAGGGAAAGATTTGGAAGGAAAAAAGACAGAAGTAAAGCTAAAGAGACAGAGGGGTGAACACATCTGTGAGAAACCATCTTGGTCTCCATTGTATTCAAAAACAAGTCCATCAGTAGTGTCATGCATTGAGGGAGAAGCAAATTATGTACAAGACACTTAGGCCTTGGAAAATGTACAGCTTAAATATGCACGCAATGAGTCAGAGACAACAACTGACAGGCAAAAATAAAGGAAAATGTATAATGCCTGGCTACTTGGAAAGTAGAATCTTATCTTACAGCAACAAAAGTTTCATAATGAAAGTCAGTGTGTGCGAGAAATGTTTCAGCTTCAGCAGACCAGATGCCTAAAGGATAAAAGACTTGTGACCAGAAAAACTCTTCAGTCTCTTGTTACTGTCATTGTCACTTCTTCACGGAATGATTAAAGTACTTTCCTTTATATCGCAGACACGAAAAAAGAGTGAGAGAGGGGGAGGAAGATAAAGGTGGTCTGCTGACCCTTTCATCAGACTTTTTCATACTTCAGATGTGGAATGTGGAACTTCCTCCCTCTGTCTCTCTATGCACACTTATGGGGTTTCCTGTATCCACAGCGAGCACGTAGGTCACAGGTCAGACCTACTGTAAAGTTGGTCTGGTAAATTCTCTTTGCATGTCAAAGTACAGTTGCTGGAACAATCCTGTCCTCAACTCTTAAAAAAAAAAAAAAAAAAAAAAAGCCTCTCTACAGAGCTGTTCTATTGGTAGGCAGGGAGTCTTACAGGAGTCCATTTCAGTCCTGGAGTTCACCACATCACAGAGCTGACCTGAGACATTTATAGTTTCTATGAGCACTCTTAAAAGATAAGAGAGGAAACTGGGCAGTTGGACTACTTTGGAAAGATGTTTGAAATGTACAAAAGGAAGCAAAACTTTAAGACATGCATATATGATGCTGTATATGCCTTATTTTTGGTGCAATTGTAAAAGGTTGTCATGGTGACCACTCAAAGAAACACTTCTCTGTGTCCCCATTCAAAATGATTCATCCTTGAAAATAAAAGATTCACAGTACAAATGAAACTTTTTTCTACTCAACAAAGTGGAGTTGGCTGTATGATTGTAAAGGTTATAAAACCCTCTCTCCAACAATCAGAAAACTATCTGATGATCTGAACAACACGTGTCTGAGGCAAAAAGCAGGCTTTAGTCATGTAGAACCCCACTCACTCACTCTGAGCTTGTTATCTAAATATGTTTAGTCTATGTCTGTCTCTGATTTCAAAACCCAGCATCAGGTCATTCACTCTTCTTTTTATCTTTCATTTCTCTCTGTAATGGGTCTCCCACACTCCATACACTTCCATGCTGACCTCTTCTTTGACAGTGGTTAATTTGTGTGAATTTCATCACTTAAACTGTTGAGAAAATGTGATAAGTATTTCAAACTAATGGGTTTCAGCAGCAGTGTCCAATATGGCTGAATGCTAACGTCAGGCTCATACATTCAGATCATCTTACACCTTTAAAATGCATTGTTGTGATACTTTAATTTCCCACAAGATGCCATGATCAGATATGATGCTGCTATGAGCTTCACTGGTAACACATGGTATAAATAATACCAGAATGGATGAACTGCTTATGTTTATAAGATAAGACATAAGGCATTATTCTGTATTTTTTCGCATTGTCCAAAAATCCCATAAAAGACCCAGACCATTTCTCAATACTTTCTAACTGTCACAAATATATCATTTTTAGTAAAGGCTAAGAGATTTCCTGAATCACCTAATCATTTTTGGCAAACATTACTAAAACAGTAAGAAACTGTGAATTTAATGGGGACTATTTTTAACCATGGATTTTTAAACACTTGGTTGAGTATTTACAGCAACAGAACAACATGGACAATACTTATTAATAAGATCAATTCATTATTGGATTTGGCTTTAAAGGTCGAGCATGTAAGATTCAGTGACATCTAGTGGTGAGGCTATATATTGCAACCAATTTAATACCCCTCCCCTCTGGCTCCCTTTCCTAGCGTGTAGGAGAACCTACAGTGGCAGCAAAATTTGCTAAAAAACACGAAAAGCTTTCCCTAGAGCTAGTGTTTAGTTTGTCCATTTTGGGCTACTATAGAAACATGGTGGTGCAACACAGCGGGCTCTGTGGAAGAGGACCTGTTTGTAGACATAAAGGATTAATTCTAGGGTAACAAAAACAACGATTTTTATTTTCAGGTGATTATACACTCATTAAAACATACTTATGAATATCATATTCCATTTGTGCCAAGTCTGTTCCACTAAATGCCACTAAGTCTCACAGACTTATCCTTTCCATAGAATAACACCAGCCTTGTCCTTTAAAGAAGAGGATGCGGGGCCAAAAATTGAGGATATAGAATTTAGGATCTATAAGATGTTATTAAGTTCCCTCCACGCTCTGCAAATTATGTTTTCTAGATACTACCACATTGTGAGAAAGATTGAGGTATGTAAAAGCCTCAAGCGTGAGATAGTTTGGAGCAGGGATATGCACTCTCAGCAACCAAGTTATTAAAATTACATTTGCAGGGTCATTTAGAAAGCATCCAATCCGATCATGGCCTTATTTGGCATTTCAGAATGAAAGACAACAGATAGAGCTGCTTAGAAAGAAGGCGAGAAAGAGAGAGGGGTATTTATAACAGAACAGTAGTTACAGTATGGGACTTACTCTGGCACCCTTCTCTGGGAAACATTTACAGCCTCCACTGCAGTCTCTTCCTCCACATGGTCCACTGTGTTTCTTCCCACCCTGTAAAACAGAAACAGAAAACATGGAGATTAGGGATGGGTCATCAGAAGTCAGGTTATAGATGTAAAATATACAGGAAACAAACACTTTGCTGTCCACTTCGTTAGCATAAACACAGCAATGATACATGTCCATGTGGTGTTTCCAGTCTCCATCTTTGTGCATTAAATGGAACACAGTGTGGGGTAATTTTGTGTACTGTAGGTGTGACCGGCTGTGTTTGTGTATTCTGTGGTTTGAGAATACACTTGTTGTTTATGGCTGAGTGTGGAAGATTGTTGCAGTGTTGTCTATGTTTGTCTGGTGTGCATAAAGGATTATTTGGATGTGGCTTGAATGACTCATGACGAACATCCAGACATAATGGATAGCCATGTGTGCACGAAGATCCTATTCATCGGAGAGACTGGGTCCGGCCACTGACAAGGACAATTTGTCTTTGAATGTCTGCATACCAAGAAAACCACCCACCATCACAGCCCGGTCTGTACTAGATATGACACAAACACAAACACAGCCTGTGGGGTCACTGTGATCATGACATGATCAAAGAAAGCAGTCGTACAAACAGGGTTTCCCAACCTACAGGTCAGAGGTGTCAAGACCCTAAGCTAGCTGAGAATGCTGGAGACATTAGTTAAGACAGAACGGAGTCTTGTAAATGAAAATCACATGCAAAATCAAAGTGGAACCTAGTTCATTTGAATCCTGTGCCATGACCAAATTTCTTACTCATCAGAAGCAGAAGAAAATAATTTGAAGCCTTGACTAAACTGCAGGCACAACACAAAATGTTAAGAGCCAGAAAACACACCTTAAACGTGTCCCTGATCCACACGTTTCTTTTAATAGATCTGCTGGTTAATAACTGACTTCTTAGACCCTTCAGTGCTGTTTCCATTCAAATGCATGAGTGGAAACAAAGCTTTTTGATAGTTTAAAATGTCCCACTGAAATTTCCACATGGTGCCTGAGACTGAATAGCCATGAGACACACAAATGCAACAGAGATGTTGTGTTTTGCAAAAAGGGCCTTCGCTGTAATATTCAGTTAGCATGAATAAGTGAAATGTTGACTATAGACATGCACAGAGGCTCCATGAAGCTGTTTCATCTTATGATGCCTGTGTCCTGTGCCTGCGTCCTCCACCTACACAGCCATACCATAGCCTGATTAGGCAGCAAATGCGTCAATACTCTCCCCTCTCCCTTGTTAAAAAAATCTAAGCAGCCACTTCATGCCCACAGTGGTGACAAAGTGGCTGATAAATAGTCAGAATATTTCCCCCTCCTCAGTTTGAAAGCTGATCCCAGAGCACCAACTTAACAAAGACCACATTGAGACCATCCTCAGACACACAAAGACCTTCTTTTACTATAGAGACATCGTTCTTTAATGATCCCCTATCTCCACAACAAAAAGACCCTCCTCCCCTCCTTTATGGAATGCACAAGGCTGCATTTCTTTGTTAACTCTCAGTGGATCGGAGGGATTCCTTTGAAACCTCTACTTGATAGAGCCTAGTTGAAACATGTAATGGGCTCAATTTTGACTGTACGCTTTGGTGGTAGACTCCCTTGGATTATAGTTCAATACATGTACACAAACAACATTCTTTACTTATATCATTAAATATTAACTCATTATGTGAAAGAGAGCATACACGAACAAAGCAATCTCTGCAGGATGAAGACGTCTTTTAGATTCCAGAGTGGAGACTAAAACAAAAGGTCATATCATCCCAATAAGGATGTAACATAGTCACGTCATGACCTTTCTCCTCATTGAGGTGGAAGTCAAAAGCTTAGACAATAGACTGCGTCATCTCCTTACAGACACACAAAGGAATAGCTCCCATAAAAGAAATTACGCACCATGGAGCAATGCACCATCAATCCAACTTTACAGTTTACATAGGCTCAAAATAGCTGATGGCTGCTTCAGCAGAGGACAAAGGATTGTGCTACGGTATCCTGTTTTCTCCACCCACCATCACAACAACCCACTCTTTGTCAAAATCACCTTTTCCATAATATGGTACGGTACACCTTGGAAACACATTGGATGTGTGTTAGTGCATCAATGCAACAAAGCTGGTACAACAGTAATCCACCATATCAAGAAAAAAACATACTGGAAAAGTTCACATTTTTATGAGAATGTTAAGCTTCAAAACTAATACTGCAATCATTTTCTATTGTCTGTCTTTCTTAGGGGAAATTCACACTTGTAATGTGGTCAATTTGGTCCAGACCAAGGAGAAAATAAACACATTATTATAACCTTTTAGTTCCAGTCAATTTTGCATTCACGCTGACTTATTTCACAAACCAAGAGCTGTAAGATTGGAGACAGACAGAGCTACGCCACATAGGAAAAGCAAATTTCGTTGACTGATAGCACTGAATCTTATGTGTTTTTGGAGAAATTATTGATTATGAGCATTAATACTAAAGACTTCAACTTGTATAGCATTAACAGTGATGAATAGAGCTACAATGATTAGTTGATTAATTGATTATAGTCAATCGACAGAAAAGTTATCAGCAAGTATTTTGATAATCCGTTAATCTTTTTGAACCATGGTTTTAAGAACAAATTGCTCAAATGATTTCATTCTAGCTTCTTAAATATAAATATTTTCTGGTTTCTTTAGTCTTCTATGATAGTAAAGTGAATGTCTTTGAGTTTTGGGGTTGGTCAGGTCCGCTTTCAAGAAAACTTGGGACGTGAAGACAAAGCAGATTTAGGATTTTGTGATAGCAGATATATAATTAAAGCATACATTCAAAAGCTAAACTACTATTTAATCCATCTGCTAGTTGTGGGAACTGTATGTATCTGGTCCAGGTCCAAGAGAACTGAGCTACAGATGTTAAAGCAACATCAGGATACATGATCAGACAAAAGAAAACAGGTAAGAGAGGTTCTTTTTTAACAGTGTGCTAGACAAGATCAAGAACAGGACCCCACAGTTGCCAACATACTGCACCATGCTATGAAAGAGACAGATGAATCCAGACCACCTAACATCACAACGTTAGGTATGTCTACCATAAATCTGACACCTAAAGCTGTAGTGAAAAGGGATCAGCCCCCAGTCTCAACATTGGAAAACTGAATGCCATACCAGACTCAATATTTCATCTGTGGCCCAAAGAGACATGCAAACAGGCTGGAGATGCATTGCTAGGCGTGGTATATTTTCACCATATACATACAGACGATGTCATTCTGCCATCACTTTATATGAAGAAACATTGATATTTTCTCCAAATAGGTTTAAAGAGTATGAATGAAAACACATGACTTTGTTATGAGAGATGTCTGACAACAGTGTACATGATATGAAACAAAGACCGTAAAACTGCTGATCTGTGGTTCCTCATTTATAGTAACTCTTTATAGTACTCCACAGTGTTGATAATCTTTTATGTCTTGTGAATTGTCTTTAGTGGTCTGGAGCATCCACTGTAGTCCTCTGCTCAACTTCAAAATTGCAATCACGTGCATAGATGTAAACACGCTTTCCAGAAACCCATTCACTCCTCTTTTGTGCATTTGTGTACACTGCTCAGCCCACACACGTACAACAAAGCCAAAGACAAACTAAGAGCATTCATATCTCAAACTGACTCTGAGAAACTCTATTTGCAGGATTTCCCAAACAGTCAGTAAGACGGCTCCAGCTCATTCAAAATGCAGCAGCTAGTGTCCTTACACGCACATGAAAATTTGAACATATTTCTGCGGTACTGAAATCACTTCATTGACTCCTGTACAATACCGAATCACCTTTAAAATCCTGATAATTTCTATAAAGCACATTATATAAAGCACTAAAATAGTCTATAAATCAAATATAAATGCACCTCAGTACATTTTTGACTTGTTCACCGATTATAACCCTATCAGGCATCTCAGGCCATCAGGCAGAGGTCATCTAGCTGTACCCAGAATTAGATCAAGGTCTGGTGAGAGTTCCTTTAGTTACTGTACTACCTGCTCTCTGGAACAAGCTGCCTGAGGGCCTGCAGCCCATCACAACTGTATCCACATTCAGAAGCAAACTGTAACCTTTCCTATTTTCCCAGGCTTAAAGTTAATTACTGTGTGTGTATATCTGTCATAGGCTACTTTGGGGGACAAATTTCCAACTCAGAAGTCAGTGTGTGTGTGTGTGTGTGTGTGTGTGTGTGTGTATGTATATGTGTGTGTGTGTGTACCTAATTGGCAGTACTTGTTTTTTTTCACAGTTGTTTGCAGCTGTGTGATAGGATTTTGGGGTGTGTGTTAACGTTTTGTGTTGTGTTGATGTTTTTAGGGGCTTTTAATTGCTGCATGGTATGTTTAATTGTTTAATGTATGTTGGGTGTGTGCCTCATGCTCATATTCTTATGTTACCTATTCTCATGTTTACACCTATATTTTTATGATTTGTTTTTCAATGTAAAGCATATTGAGCCCTAACACTTACCTTTCATTAAATGCGCTATATAAATAAAATTGCCATCGCCAAAGGAGACATAAAATGTTCCAGAGCAGATAAAACTGAAGAATAGCCCTAGCCAGTCCAACTACCACAAGCTGTGTTCCTTTTTGAGCTAACATCTAAGAGCCAAAACACTCTCAAAACCTCCATTCTCAGTTGAGTGTGTCTGGAGTGAGTGTATCAGTCTATCACTATAAACAGAGCTGTAGAATGTTAACAATAATTAAGAGATGAAATGAGTAAATATATCTTGGAGCAGTCTGTAACAATAGAGCCAATGTGGCCATATTTGTGTGATACATATCACTGTCACTGATATGTTAGTGGCCTTGTGTGCATGTATGTGTAGGGGGCATCTAATCTATATGGGAGGCGTATCACATGTCATATTTTAGTTTTTCCATCCACCAGTCTTCTTTGTTCCACAATGCTTCTTTGAATTGAACAAGTGTGAAGATGTTTGTGTGCAGAAGAACTAGAGTTTTGGTCCTTAGATCTTCAGGCCACAGTGGTCAGATTAATGCTTTCCTTAATGAGGAATGCTGTTATTTTTGCCTCCCTGTTGTTCATGGCCTACTACAAATTTCCACAATGTTAAATATATACTTATATTCTGTATAGTAAATTAAATAAGTCCAGCTGGGTCAACAGCACTCTTTCTCACTGTCTTTTTTTCTCTATTGCTTTCCCTCCTTACTAGAGTTCATGTAGCTTTGTGAATACAGAGATGTTGTGAGCTCTGGTCATTAATTTAATTTTTTCACAAAATCATACTAGCATAGCAGCATAAGAAAGCAAAAAGAGGGCAGCTGTGTTACAGTGTGGTTAAAAGTATGGTTGCTAGGAAACGTACTAATTTATAATAGAGTTGCGAAGGGGGGAAACACATGTTTCACTTTGACAAGGTGGATGGGTTTAAGCACTGCAATACCCATGAGCCTCTCCCACTATTGCTATGGAGAAGAGACCAAGCATCAAAGGTCGAGAGTGTTGGAAACTTTAAATGCTTCTTTCTTGCACTTGTGAACAAAGCCCTGCACCATAGTTACAAAATTCAGCCCCAAATTTATATTCAGTTTTCTCAACAGCATAAACTTAAAGTACAACTGCTATTGGTAGCAATGCTGCAGAATTTGGAGCACTGAGATTGGATATTTCTTTCTGGAACTGAATTCATTGTTTTAGCCATAGTTAACTTCTCACTTTACATTTTTATGTACAAAGGTTTCCCCTGACTTTTTAGAAAAGAACAAGAGATCTTCTCACACAGTTGTTGATGACTTGACTAGAAGAGTTTCATGTTAATTCAAACCATGGAAGTGCTCTCAATGTGTGTCACCTTGCATTGTCTATGGAGAAAATTAATGGGACTTCCTTACCTTGGGCACTTGAAATAGCCAAAGCCACTTGGCAATTTTTAGTCTGCTGACTGTAACTGCGTTAGATAGATACTGTATATGGCTATTGTTTTTGTTGTAAAGCCAATACTAGTTTGTGACCGTAGACTATAGTGTATAGCAAAGATAGACAACTGGTTTCCATATTGCTTATACCCAGTCCTACAAGCTAAACCAAGCTTTCATGAATTTAACAGTTGAAATAGTTTTCCATTTTTTTCTCCATTTGTGGAATTAATGTATTGTTTAGTCAATGAAATGTAAAGAAATACTGAAATGCTTCATAAGTTCCCAAGAATATCCTGAAACTGCATGTTTTGTTGATGAACAGTCCAAAGCCCAAACACATTAAATTGTTGATTGTCTGTGAATTGATTTATTTTTTATAGCTCTAGTGCTCACTCTTTCTTACTGTACCACCAGCACACAATATATTCAGACACAATAGAGGTTAGTGGTTGTGGATTGTTTGTAGTCAGTGTGAATCATAATGATTTTATACGGGCGGTTTACCGCCGACATATCCACTTCCTGACAACTCCTCACAATGTTAAACAGCCAAAATCAGCACTGTATCTCACGCGTGAGGGCAGGATGATGACAAGAGCAAAACAGCAGACAAAACATACTGAGACCAAATTATAAATACAGATGTAGAGGAATAGTGCCAGATTTTGAGACAGAGCTGAAACTGTCTTATGCCCCCCAATGAGAATCAACAGTGCACAGGCCAAAGCAGAGATTATTATATTTCAGAGCGTAACAGAAAAGTGCATGATGATGATTACAATAAGACAAATTTGACACATGATCCATACATGATTCAAAGACAATAACGACATCCTTTTTAAAACTTAAGTTTCTGTTCAGATCTCGTAACAAGTAAAATATGTTAAGCTCTCTTTGTTTTAAAGATACCATGTCTCTGTTGCTGTTGTTTAAACATCCAAGCATTCACAAATCAACCTCAATGTCATGGACAGATCTTGTAACGACAATCACTCTGAACCTCAGGTGCTGGAAATGACAAACTGCCTCTTTGAGATGGTTTCTCAGTTTTCACACATGAAACGACACAGCGAAGCATAAACAGTGTTTGTGTGAGACCCCCTCACTGTGCTTGTGGGATCAAATTAACAGAGATCACAGAGTGTCGCAGGTCAGGATGAGTGTTTGATCTGCGATTGGTGGTGACAGGGTTGGTACCCTTCCTTAACTCACCCAATAAGGAGGACAACATAAAGGAAACTGAGCAGAGAGATGTAAAATACGGCTGCTGTGATAATCAAAATGAAGAATCTCTAGGCTACAGAAGTCAACAGAAACTAAATCCCACTACAAGGAAACCTGTGACCATAGGTGGTTGATCTGTGAGCTGTTTGTCAGTGGCTGTTGCCCATTCTCATTGTCGGATCTGACCTTCAGCTTTTCCTCTTTGATCTTCTTCTAGAGGAATGTCACTATTTGGAACACTATACTATTTGGTGGTTGACCAATACCCTTCTACAACTTATGGTCAGGTAGTGAACCCTCACAGGGCTTCTATTGCCACCAAACTTCATGTTGACTGATCTAACATTAACACACTCCTAGAACTAGGACTAGGGCTAGAAAGCTAACATGATGCTATGAGGAGGTAGGTGTTTGGACAAACAAAACAGAACAAAAAACCCTCCAATTAAATTTGCACATTTAATAAAACATAAAAAAATAAACGTGGAAGCAAGTGGACTGCCCTTGAAAAGAAATGACAATGCTTTAAACCCATTTTACACATTGAGGAGGGGGGCATTTTGTGAGTATTTTCACCGTGTGTGTACATTTATATACTGCATGTCAGACCATTTGTCACCGGTTTGCCAAGGCAACAGCTTCCCTTCTTCACACTAATGATTGAGATGCCAAAAAGAAAATGAAAATTCATTGAATTTGAAACACCTGGCCACTTTCAACGAGAAGCTCTGAGAATTTTTTTGGTTGTGTGAGACATATCTATGATGGAAACATGCTGATTGATTTGCCTTGATACATATCTGCACTATATCTCAATGTCAGGGTGGGAGAGAATCTGTGCTGCAATTGTGCGATACTCCCTTTGCCAGCTGAGAACCATCTCTTTGTTAGACTCACCATAAAAAAGTGGGAAGTTAAAGGAAACACATCTAGATAATTTGCTGTGGTCTGAATCAATGGATGAGTAGGTAAACTTGCTGCATTTTCTTTGGTTCAGTTTATTTTCACACCGAAAAAAAAAAAAGTCCAGGTGAGAACGTTTTCTGTGCTTATTGGTCAGTTGTGTCTGAGGCAGGAGGGAGAAGGTAAGTGCAGGAAGAAGTTAGTACAAGTCAAATTTCGATTAATTATCCGGATCCTGAGGTCGGATCTGCTGTGTTCAGACCTTCCCAAACAAATTGCCTAAAGAGGGAAAACGATTTGAGTCCAATTCAACTGGACTAAACTAGGCAGGTTTGAGTGCTCATCATGTTTTTTGAAAAAAAAAACAACTTTGTCCTTGCTTTTATCCAATCTGTCTTTAAGGCTGACAAAGAGCAATGTCAGATTTGTTCTTTTAATGTCATTAGTTCTTTGCCCTTGCATACAGATAAACAGGACCAAACCCATAAAGTATTTAAAACACTTGTAGTTTGGGCTAATGACACCAAGGACTGTTCTGATGCTGTAGTTGAAGGCTTGAATGAGTTAGGCAAGACTGAGGAATATGGGGGAAGACATTCTTGTTTTTCTGGATAAAAAGAATAAAGAATCATGTCTAAATGCACCCCCCCCATGACTGTGAGTGGGAAGGTATAAACATAAAACCACAAATGTCTGTGTGTGTGTGTGTGTGTGTGTGAGAGAGAGAGAGCGTACACACAAACTGCAAAGAGTTGAAAAGCAGAGCTGGTGACCAAATCATGCTGCTCATTGTTGCTGTCTGCTGTGTGTCTCATGTGGGCTGTAGGAAATGTTTCCCTCATGATATACATCAGGACTGATACAGCGGAACACTTGGAAATACTTTTTCAGCAATCAATTCACTTGGCTGGTACTTAGGCTGGCAGACCACTATAATTTCAACTTTTAGAAAATAATTAAACCAAAATGGCTTAAAAAGTAGGGCAGCATGTCAAAAGAAAGAGTTTATATTTCATGTGCAGATTTGCCTTCCGGCAATAGTCTGACTGAGAATTGAATCAAATAATCAGATTTCAACCGTTAAACAAACATACTCAAACAAAACAGAAACGCAAACATATAGAAGCCGGAAAACCAAAACATCAAACATTACCATGTTTGTGTTGGCGGAGTGTTTTATTTACTGAGGCATGTCTTGATATAACACTAGATGTCCCAAAGGCCTCCATTATGGTGATAAAGATAATTCTCGGGCCGACCATAATGGAGCTCTCTGATTCTTTTTGCTTGATAAACTTTTCTGCACTATTGTTTCTTTACAGCAATTCTATTTACTTTCACACTACCACCAATGTCCTGTTGGAGAGTTTGAGTCCTGCACTGTAGTCTCCATGTGCACTCATAAAACACCCCCAGACATACACGTTTATAAAAACGGAAACAGTCAAAGAATATATGATGAAAAAGTTACTGAGCTGACAAAGAATGACAAAAATCATCCACTGAGGAACTCCTGAGTCAGACTGATATTGTATGTATTGTACTGATCAACCCAACTGCTCTCATGCTTTCTATTTTGACAGCAAGATAAATGAGAGCCCAGTCAGTGGTGTATTTGATGAGGCCCTCAAAAAAAATCTCACCAAGTTACTAAGTGTGTTACTATTTTGATTCAGTTAAATAATTTGACTTATTCCCAATGGAAATAAAGTTTTCTCAAACCTGCTGTCATATTTTTTGGTGCTTGTTCAGTGATCATCTTTTCTTTTTTCTCACACGCACTTGTAGAACCTTAGTTCAGTATGGGAAACTAAACTCAAAAAAGATGTTCCTGTCTTATAAAGTCTTCAGGGCTCAAAATGAGAGTGACTGGCTGAAGGACAGAAATGTCAGTCTTACATTGAGCAAGTCGAAATATTGTGAAATGGATTTGCAAAGAAAAAGATCACACCAGAACTGTTGAACCCAACAGACCTTATTTGATGTATAGTCCATCAGTAACAGCAAGTGAAACTTTAAGTTAATTTATTGATCTCTCCTGCAGGCGTCATTGACATCTTATTTCTATTTTCATTAAGAGACTGCTCTTTAAATGCATTTTATGATTTTGTTGCAGGATTAAAATAATGTTGGGGGAATAGTGAAAGGGAACTGTAGGGACAGGGTCACACTGCAAAGAGCAGGACATGACTTTGAAGGAGAACATGAACTAGAGCAGAGGGACCTGAGAGAAGCAGGGTCGAGCAGAAACTCCCACTGTGCTCCCCTGGCAAAGATCCAGTGTAAACACAGCTCTGATTTCTGCCCTGGGCCTGACACATCTGGACCTTCCCTCTCCTTAACTGGTCTCAGGTCACACAGAGACTCAACTCCATTTCCCAGTGGGCCACACTTCTAATCAGTACTTCCTGCTACGACCATGAACTAAATAGAGGTGGGATTAGACCAGTTTCTGTTCTGGACCTTGGTGCGCACAGGCCAACCTGCATGTCAGATTGTGTAATGTTGATAGCCCTGCTGCTCAGCCCACTAATCAGATGATCAATGACATCCAGATGGGAGGATCTGTTCAGTAACAGTAGGAGAGGCCTGAGAATAC